>NW_027397130.1:497518-530547 GCF_003265705.2 Callorhinus ursinus
GGGGGTGTGTGTCCTGGGGGTGTGTGTGTCCTGAGGGCTGTGTGTCCTGTGTGTCCAGGGAGGGGGGCTGTGTGTCCTGTGTGTCCTGGGGGGGTGTGTCCTGGGGGCTGTGTGTCCTGTGGAGGTATGGGGTGGGTCTATACTTCTATATACTTCCTCACTTCCATCCATTTTTCTATTTTTGTGTACCTTTTACTTCTGTATATCATAAAAACCCTATAATACATTGTTACTATTTTAAATGCTGATCTTTTCAATCAATTAAAAATAAGAAAAAGTCTCTCAATTTATATGATTCCTGGGGGGGCTCTAGTTATATATGGGGCTGTGGGCCCTGCGTGCTCGCGAGGGGCCGGGGTGGGGCGCGGTTGCTTCTTTGAATCGCCCCGGGTCCCGGGTAGGTTGCCCTCCAGTCTCCTCGGACCCGTAGGTGGTTCTCCGCCCCCAGACCCGCCCCGCCACCCTGCCGCCAGGCCCCTCCCCTCTTCCCCAAGCCCGCCTCCCTCCGCACAGGCCCCGCCTCCGACACGGCCCCGCCCCTGCGCACGTGACGTTCTCGGCGCTCCCTCACCACCCTGGCCGGGCCCAGGTGGATGCGCTCGGCGCTCCGCGGCTCCCTGGCTGCGCGCGCACGCACGTCCGCCCCTCGCTTCCGGCGCGGCGGCGGCCTCCGCCGGACAGACGGGACCCCGGCGCCCGGCCTCCCAGAGGGCATGCGGCGCTGAGGAGCGGCGGACCTTCGCGGCGGCGCCATGAACCTCCTGCCGTGTAACCCCCACGGCAACGGGCTGCTCTATGCCGGCTTCAACCAGGACCACGGTGAGGGCGCCCCTGCGCGCGCCCGGGCCCCGACCCGGCCTCTTCCGGAGCCCCCCGACCGGGCCAGCCCTCGGCCGACGCCCCCCGACGCGGCCCCTCCCCCGGCGCCCCCCGACGCGGCCTGGTCCCTCCCCCGCCGCCCCCCGCCGCGGCCCCCCCCCCGGCGCCCCCCGACCCGGCCTGGTCCCTCCCCCGGCGCCCTCCGACCCGGCCTGGTCCCTCCCCGGACGCCCCCCGACCCGGCCCCTCCCCCCGGCGCCCCCCGACCCGGCCTGGTCCCTCCCCCGGCGCCCCCCGACCCGGCCTGGTCCCTCCCCGGCGCCCCCCGACACCTTCCACCCCACCCTCCCCCCGAGGCGGCCCTTGACCGTGCCACCCCCAGTTTTGTCCTGGCCTCGCGCCGCGGCCCTGCCGGCGCCGCTCGCACTCCGGGCGGGGGGCGTGCGCCGAGGTCGGGGCGGGTCCCTCGCCTCCGGACTTTTCTGGAGCTCCGGGCCGACGGCTGCACCCACTCGGTCCGCCCTCCTCCGGGGGCTCCCACCGGATTCGACGATAATCGGATTTTTCCCCACGGCTTATACTGGGGTCAGCTTCGAAACTCCACTTTTTTTCCTGTACCCGTTTAGGATCTTCGGCGGATAAGCTCTAGTTGAGTTGAAAAACACGAGTTTCTTTTCAGCCGCGTACTTAGACTTTTTATTGACGAGTCCTGCAGGCCTGCTGACCTGGTTGGGTGTAGGTCCTCGCCTGTTGCGTTGGTCTTAGTGAGAGAGTGTCACTGGACTCCCTTGGCGTTTTTTCTTCTTGTTTGGTGAAATCAGAGGAGCTCTAAGGACTTGACTATTGAGTATGCCATTGGGGGGAATGGCATTTTATTTTCCCGTTTTGGAATCCAGCTGAGGTCCCAGGGTGATTTAAACGGCTCGTGGAGCCACGTCCGGGAAAGCCAGCAGGATGCGGGAGGGGCGGGGCGGGAGGGGCGGGGAGGACCGGGGCGCAGAGCTGCCTCCGCACTGGGGAGGAGGGCGGTGACAGCTGCTGTTCGGGGACAGGCTTGAAGAGCTCTTACGTGGTCGCTTTGGAAGTTTTGTTTTTGAAGAGCGTCCGAGTAGTGCTGTGGGTCGCGCGTTTGTGCAGGTAGTTTTAACTAGTGCAGCGGTTGCCTCGCTGTGGTTGGCGTGCTTACTTGGTGCTGGGCTCTGAAGGGTTAAAGCTGCCCACGGGTGTTGATCATAGGAGAGAACGAGGTGGCAGGTGGAAAGAGGCACATGCCAAGATGAGGAGGTTTTCATGTAGTTGGAGGAGGGCAAGTTTCCTTCCGGCCTTTGAGGTCAGGGACGGGTTCTCGGAGGAGGTGGCAGCCGCGGGGAGTGCCGTGGGCTGAGCCACGGAAGGTGGTTTTGGTTGGGCCGGACTGCGGGGATTGTGGGAGACGTATTTATGAGTGAGGTGTGAGTTTGGGGCCAGATGTTGGACATTGGGCAATTATGTGGCTGGACGTTTTGGGGTTTGATTACCAGAGGACGGCAGTAGGTTTTTTAATGGGTTTGATAATAATTGAAAGCTCTTTAAGGAATTAACAGTGATATAACAACTCCTTAAGAAATATGTTTTCAGGGACGCCTGGTTGGCTCAGTCGGTTAAGTATCTGCCTTTGTCTCAGGTCATGATCCCGGGGTCCTGGGATGGAGTCCTGAGTTGAGCTCCCTGCTTGGTGGGGAGTCTGCTTCTGCCTCTGTTGTCCCCCCCCCATAAATAAATAAATAAATAAAATCTTTAAAAAATATATGTTTTCAGTGGAAAAAGAGATGGCTAGCTGGTAGTAAGGGAGGGGAGAAGTAACTATAAAAACTTGTGATACCTTTTGTGTTTACAAACGCAAGTGACTCGAAGTCACTTAATGCAAGAGATTCGTTCTTATGATACCTGCCTTGATGCTGAGTGAGGAATCTTTTTTTTTTTTTTTTAAAGATTTTATTTATTTATTTGAGAGAGCGAGAATGAGAGAGAGAGAGAGAGCGAGCACATGAGAGGGGGGAGGGTCAGAGGGAGAAGCAGACTCCCCGCTGGGCAGGGAGCCCGATGCGGGACTCGATCCCGGGACTCCAGGATCATGACCCGAGCCGAAGGCAGTCGCCCAACCAACTGAGCCACCCAGGCGCCCTGAGTGAGGAATCTTTGAATTAAGTTTCAGTACAGTATTCAGGGCTCATAATGATGCTGATTATTTAAGAAACCAGTGGAGATTATTATATTTTTATAAAGATTTTATCAAAGATTGTTTTTAAAATACAGCTCTGTGGGGCATCTGGGTGGTTCGGTCGGTTGGGCATGCGACTCTTGGTTTTGGCTTGGGTGGTGGTCTCGGGGTCATGAGATCCAGCAGAGCCTGCTTGGGATCTTCTCCCTCTCTCAAGAAATAAATAAAATAAGATACAGCTGTGGCTCTTAAAAGGCCATATTTCCATTGTCTGAAAAATACCCTTCTGTAAGCCCAGCTCGTTTCGTTTTAACAAATTGTAGGTAAAGTGTTTTTGAAGGAAAAAAATATGCTTTTATACTTAAACTTCTGATTACCCTTAGGTTAAATTCTCTATAAATTTATGCTAGATGATTGAATTTATTACATTTTGTTTTTACTTATACTGATTTTTAATTTCTACTCAGCGTTTTTTAAATTTGAGAGAGAGTGCGCATGCGCGCACAAGCCAGGGCTGGGGGTGCAGAGGGAAAGGGAGAACCCCAAGCTGACTTCCTGCTGAGTGGGGAGCCCTGTGGACACTCATGACCCTGAGATCATGACCTGAGCTGAAACCAAGAGTTGGACACACAACTGATTGAGCCACCCAGGCGCCCCTCTTCAGTATTTTTAACACTCATTGCAACTTTTGCTTAGAAATCATTGTTTGTTTGTTTTTAAGATTTTATTTATTTGAGAGAGAGAGGGCATAAGCGGGGGGGGAGGGGTGGCAGGCAGAGGGAGAAGGAGAAGCAGACTTCCCGCTGAGCAGGGAGCCCAGTACAGGGCTCCATCCCAGGACCCTGAGATCATGACCTGAGCTGAAGGCAGACACTTAACTGACTGAGCCACCCAGGCGCCCCTAAGAATCATTCTTTATTTTTAAAATTTTTTAGTTGAGGGCGCCCCGGTGGCTCCGTTGGTTAAGCGACTGCCTTCAGCTCAGGTCATGATCCTGGAGTCCTGGGATCGAGTCCCACATCGGGCTCCCGGCTCAGTGGGGAGCCTGCTTCTCCCTCTGACCCTCTCCCCTCTTAGGCTGTTTCTCTCTCTCTCTCTCTCTCTCTCTCAAATAAATAAATAAATAAAATCTTAAAAAAAATAAAATTTTTTAGTTGAAATTAGTTGACACATAATGTTACATTTGTTTCAGATGTACAAGAAATCATTTTTAAAAGGACATCTGCTCACATGTTCAGACTTTTATCTTCTAAAAATAGTTTGCATGATGGTCGTCAAGACTCTTAAGTGTTGAAATGTACATTACTATAATTTAGCTGCCTATTTTTTTTTTCCTATTCCCTCAGGAAACTCAAATTTTTGAGTATGTACCCTTTCTCTGTATACTTGCTTATCCTGCCTGGACCAAGACCTGAGGCCACAGACACCTGTCCTTGGCCCACTTCACTGTAGCTACGGGGAAAGGGGGTGCGGGGTGGTAGTATTTGCATGTGGGCTGTATGTGAGTAGTCTCTACACACACACCTCAGAGACACTGCCGGTTTGGTTCCAGACCACTGTACTAGAGACTATCACAATAAAGTGAGTCAAATGAATATTTTTATTTCTCAGTGCGTGTAAAAGTTATGTTTATACTATACTGCAGTGTGTTAAGGGTGTAATGGCATTATGTCTAAAGAAAAATGTACGTACTTTAATTTTTTTTTTTAAGATTCTGGGGCGCCTGGCTGGCTCAGCCAGTTAAGCGTCTGACTTCCGCTCAGGTCATGATCTCAGGGTTCTGGGATCGAGCCCCGCATCAGACTCCACACTCAGCAGGTGGTCTGCTTGTCCGTCTCCTTCTCCCTCTTCCCCTCCTTTTCCCCTTCCCCCTGCTCATGTATGTGCACACACGCACTCTCCCTCTTTCTCTCAAATAAATAAAATCTTAAAAAAAAAAAAAGATTTTCTTTATTTCCGAGAGAGCGCACAAGCAGGGGGAGTGGCAGGCAGAGGGAGAGGGAGAAGCAGGCTCCCCGTTGAGTGAGGAGCCCGACACAGGACTTGATCCCAGGACCCTGGGATCATGACCTGAGTCAAAGGCAGACGCCCAACCTACTGAGCCACCCAGGCGCCCCGGTACATACCTTAATTAAGAAATCGTTCATTGCTAAAAAATGTTAGCTACCATCTGAGTTTTCAGTGAGTTATAATCACTAATCACAGATCACTGTAACAAATATACTAATGGAAAAGTTGGAAATCTTGCTAGAATTACCGGAATGTAACACAGAGACATGAGTGAGCAAACGCTGTGAAGAATGGTGCTGATAGACTTGGTGGAGGCAGGGCTGCCACAGACCCTCGACTGGACGAAGCACGGGGCCTGTGAAGCAACATGGAATAAGGTGTGCCTGTGTATAGGAGAGATTCCCCCCAGGGAGTCCAGGGCCCCGTTGCTGCCCCACCAGCCAGCCCAGGGCCCTGTGGGGTCCCCAGCTGCTGGGCTGGGGCTTCCTCTGTGGGAAAAAGTTGTGTGAACATAGCAAGGATGATGCCTAGACTTCTTGGAGAGTGGTTGCCAACCTTTGGTGTTTGTAATACGTGTCCTTCTTTTTATTGAAGTATGCTGTACTTACAGAAAAGCGCACAAGCCCTAAGTGTTCAGCTTGATGAGTTTTCCAACCTGAACACACCTTCCAGCAGCAGCCAGGTGAAGAAACAGCACATCTGGCCGCGCGGTGCTCCTTCAGGTCGTGGCCACAGTCCGGTCTAACTTCCATTGTGTGAATTCGTTTTGCCTGTGTCTGTAGTTTATTTTTGTTCCTGGCTTTTTTATTCAACATCACGTTTGTGGAACATTCTCCATATTGCCGAATATTGTTGTAGATTATTCTCATTGATGCACAGTGGTTTTCTGTGTGACTATATCAAAATTAATTCAGTCTGCCATTGGGGGGCATTTGGGTGGGTTCCCAGTTGCTGGCTGTTAGGGTGTAAGAGCGCTGCCGTGACCATCGTAATGCGTGTCGTGGCGAGCATCTCTGTGAGGCCTATGCACTGAGGGCTAGAGCTGCAGCTGTAGTAGATGAAGCAAACAGAGCTCCAGGGTGGTGGCACCGGTTCACCATCCACCAGCAGGTTCAGAGTTCCCATGCCTCCAAACCTGCTTTACGCTTGGTGCTTTCCACCATTTTGGCTGTTCTGGTGGATGTTAATTGGACCATTAACAACCTGGTGTGTGACTGTGACAGAGGTTTCAAGGTTAGGCTTGTTTACAGTGGGAGGAGGTCATGGGAGACCTCAGGCCACTTTCTGGAAGGCCATCCTGCAGCAGCCCTTCCCCGCCCCTTCCCACCCCGGTCTGCTGTGTCCACACTTGCTGAGATTGCTGGCTCACAGCCGTCCTCCAGAAGGCATGGACTTTTTTGTTCTGTCATTGCCTCTCCAGATCTTGGTGTCTGACAGCACTCGAGAGATGTGTTAGGAATCGGGGAGCCAGTGGTGAGTGTTAGCAAAAGGCAGATGTTGAGGGAAATGTGCAGTGGCAGAATGGCTTGTGGAGGTAGCTGGTGAACCCCTCTCGTGGAATGAAGTTCAGGCACAGCTGGTCTTCAGGAATGCCAGAGAAAGGCCCTGCAGGAGGAAGTTGGAGTGGCTCCAAAGGCTCTTTTCCACATTAGATGACCAAAAACATTGTGCCGGGATATGCACCTCATTTAATAGCAGCCCTGAGGAGGGTGGTTGTGGCTGAGCAGACCACACCCGTGTTGTCCAAGCATCTGCAAGAGCTCTCAGGAAAGACTGCTTTCTCCAGACCCCTTGTTTTGGCTCTTCTGGGCCCTGAGGCCCTTAGCTGAGATCCCACTGTGGATTAATGTGTGTGTGTGTGTCTCTCTCTCTCGCTTTCACACTTAAGGATGCTTTGCCTGTGGGATGGAAAACGGATTCCGAGTCTATAACACCGATCCACTAAAAGAAAAAGAGAAACAAGGTAAGAGTAGTTGACATTTCATAGTTTCTCCCTTTTTCCAGACTTCAAAGAATCTACATTTTATCTCACAGTTGTGGGGGGCGGGGTCCTGGTTTTGAGAAGTAAATAGGTTCATGGCCCTCTGCTGGCCTAGACGGGGAGCAGGGGTGATCCAGTGGGCATGGCCCGGGTCTGATTTCTCCGGTGGATGTGAACTTTGAAGCGTCATGTGTCTCTGCCGTCTCTTCAGTTCTCGCTAGCTGCCATGGGAGAACACGGGGCAGTGGTGCAGGCCATTCTCTCTCTCCCTGCTGAATGTGAAGTTGTAGAGAACTCAAGTGATGGGTTTAATTCAGTATATGGGACTCTTGACTCTTGATAAATGACCACTTAGAAAATATTATCTGTAGCAATAAATTGTAGTTCTGTTTACATATTTCAGTGTCTTAAGTTATGTTTTCGGAGAATGCAAGTTTTCAAAAGCTTCTTAAGTGGAATCAGGACTTCTATTGATAATACTAAAATAATGGTGATCCTTTTGCCATTTGACAGGAAAAATTGGTAAATTTTACAGGTAAAATTGTTTTCAATTTACTTTTCCCCCAAGGTATTTTTCTTACACTTTTGGTGTCTCCTGCTCTCTTTACTTGCTGGGAGAATCAAGCACTGCCAACAGATGAATAAATCTCAGATAAATCATAGAAAATGAGAAACATCCTTTTTCTTCCTGCAGTTGTGGTTTTGGTTTTTATTCAGTGCACAGTTATATTTTCTGATGCTGGAACTGTTTCCTTCTGTAAGAGGAAGTTACTGCATCCCGGTGCTCCACTGAACAGCCCCCTTCCGTTGTCACAACTAATAACCCAGCATCAGGGACTTTAAGAAATGTTTTGACAGTGAAACCCCTTTGTCAAGTGCAGTCTTTGTACAACAGCCCTGGTGTATAAAACAGGAAGTGATGCTTTACATCTAGGAGTTGACTTTGTAAATTGAGGTGTGTAACTTGCATTTATTAGAGACAGTGTAGCTGGCAGTTAAGGGCTCAGATTCTTGGCCCACATTGTTTGGGTGGAATCTGACTCTGCCCCTTACCAGGCTGCTATGTGACCTTGGGGAAGTTCCTCACCTTCTCTTGGCCTCACTTTTTGTGTAAAAGGGAGGTGATAACTGTCTGCCTCTTAAGATTATCGTGAAGATCAGTGAATTAGAATGCTTAAAACACATAGATTAGTGCCTGGCACACATATTAAGTGCTGTGTAAGCTTGTGCCTTCATAATCTATCAGTCCAGCAGCCGTGTGCTCTTAGAGAGTGGGTCAGTGAGTGGTTCAGGCCATGATGGGAGTCTCCTATCAGTCTTCTGAGAATCTGCCTTTTATTTGTTTTTTGGTTGCTTAGTGAATTAAGACAACTCTGTTTTATATGGATAAATAGTGACAAAATACTTTGAAACAATTTGACTTGCAAATACTTTTTATTTAAAGTGACCTAGAGGGATGCCTGGTTGGCTCAGTTGGTTAAGTGTCTGCCTTCGACTCGGGTCATAATCCCAGAGTCCTGGGATCGAGTCCCACATGGGGCTCCTGCTCAGTGGGGAGCCTGCTTCTCCCTCTGCCTGCCGCTGCCCCTGCTGTGCTCTCCTTCTCTCTGACAAATAAATAAAATAGGGTCGGGGCACCTGGGTGGCTCAGTGGTTAAGCGTCTGCCTTCGGCTCAGGTCATGGTCCCAGGGTCCTGGGATCGAGCCCCGCATCGGGCTCCCTGCTCAGCGGGGAGCTGCTTCTCCTTCCCGCCCCCCCTGCTTGTGTTCCCTCTCTTGCTGTGTCTCTGTGTCAAATAAATAAATAAAATCTTTAAATAAATAAATAAAGTGACCTAGAAATTTAGGAGTTAACAGGCTTAGTTTCCGGTTGAATCATTAGCAATATATTGACAGCTATTTCCTAATTAATGATATGTTTATAACAAATTCAGGATTTTTTCAAAAAATACGTTAGGACGCCTGGGTGGCTCGTCGGTTGAGCGTCTGCCTTCAGCTTAGGTCATGGTCTCGGGGTCCTGGGATCCAGCCCCGTGTCGGGCTCCCTGCTCGGCCAGGAGTCTGCTTCTCCCTCTGCCCGAGCCCCTCGCTCCTTGCTTGTGCGCTCGCGCGCTCTCTCTCTCTCTCTCTCTCTCTCTCTCTCTCTCTCTCATAAATAATCTAAAAAAAAAAAAATACGTTAGACTAGAAGGCTTTAAAAGTCTAAGTTCCAGAAGGGTTTGCCATCGTCATGCTGAGAGCAAGTGTTGTTTCCTCTTGCTGCTCAGCCTAACTGGGTCTGGGGCAGTCTGTCCCTAAGCTTAGCTTGGAGTGAATTTGAAAAGGATCATGGTGGGGCCGTGCTGTGCTTTTTGATGGTATATTTTAAGCAGTCCGCCCCTGTGCACTTGTAGGTTGGTCTGCTGTTAATTTCTGGCAACTTATAACTTGACAGAAAACGGGCTGGATCTTGTTCCTATTTTATTTTGGTGGTTTGCTTTCCTAAATGAGGAGGAAGGAAGTGTGCCTGCATTTCCGTGGTCACCCCCAGATCTGGGCTGTCGGCCCTGTTACCTCCAGTGTGACTGTGGCACTGAGTAGGTGGGATTGGCCATGAGCTGCCTCTCCCAGGTGTGCCCACTGCCGGCAAGGACTGGGAGCCGGTGGAGGCAGCGTTCTCCCAACTCCCTCCCAGGCGTTGAGGGTCCTCCATCTTACTTACACCTGAAGTGGGCATGCAGCTCTGCTCCACTCCCAGAAAGCTGTGAGGCTCCAGGGAGGACTGCCTGCAATGGCAGCCTGTGGGGTCCACGTGTAGGACTTGGGTTCACATCTGAGCGTGTGCTAGGAAGAAGTTTCAAGAATGATATGTTTAAATAAAATACGATATCCAGTGATTATAGAAACAAGGAATACTCATAAAAAGTTAATTTCCCTTTTCATTTAGAAACAAACTCTTCCGCAGTGCAGAGGTGATTAGAACTCGTACAGCCCCTGCTCAGTCAGCTAGCCTAGCCTGCAAGGCGGGCAGAGGGGTTCGCAGGTGTTCCCGTCTTCCGTGTCACCCGCGTTTCCCTCCACATGACCAGCGCTCACACATGTGACATTGGCAGCCATATGTGGGGAAGTAGAGGGGACACAGAGACCGAGAAAGAGCAGCACATGACTGAGGTGGAGCGCAGGTGAGGGCTGTGTGTTCCTGAGCCCACTGGGTAGTGGTCGGTGCCTCCAGCGTCTGCTGCTGTGCTGGCGCTGGGGATACAGTCATGAATAAGACAGGCAGGTCCTTCGTGGGGCACACCAAGTATCTGGAAAAAGAGGTGACCTGTCGTGTGCAATTCCTGATGTTACCAGTCCAGCAGCCTACCTGACATAACGGTATGTTGGGGGCCTTGATCCTCGTTTTGTGCAACAGGCTTCATGCTCCTGTGCTCACCCCAGCATGTCCCAGGTGGAGGGACTAGAGAGAACGGGGAAGCGTGTGAGGTGGAAGGGAGTGAGCAGGTTGTCATGAGGGGAGGTGGTACCACGTTCGCATGTAGCTTTGGTTTCGCTGTGCAGAAGGAGACTCTTTCAAGGCCTGTTTCTTAACCTCGGTGGTACAGTTTAGGTTGGTAGAATCTTTTTATAGGGTAATTTGGGAAAATGTGTTCATTTTATGCAGACGCACATACTGTTTGATTCATCGATTATACCTAATGGGTTTTATCATTTTTTTTAAAGATTTTATTCATTTTTCACCAGAGAGAGACACAGCGAGAGAGGG
Source organism: Callorhinus ursinus (assembly GCF_003265705.2). Lineage (NCBI taxonomy): Eukaryota > Metazoa > Chordata > Mammalia > Carnivora > Otariidae > Callorhinus > Callorhinus ursinus. Next base: position 508,274 of record NW_027397130.1, read on the forward strand.
AACACAAGCAGGGCGAGTGGGAGAGGGAGAAGCAGGCTTCCCACCGAGCGGGGAGCCCGATGCGGGGCTCGATCCCAGGACCCTGGGATCACGACCTGAGCCGAAGGCCGATGCCCAACGACTGAGCCCCCCAGGCGCCCTAAGGGATTTTATCTGAACGAAAAAAATTGGAAGACCCCAGATGCTTGTATAAATACATTGCTTTTGACCCTGAACGGAGCGCGCACACACACACCCACCCCCGCAGTTGAAAATCCATGTGTGACTTCTTTTTTAGATTTGAGAGTGAGGGAGAGCACAAGCAGGGGAGGGGCAGAGAGAGAGGCAGAGGGAGAAGCAGGCTCCCCGCCAAGCAGGGAGCCCCATGTAGGGGCTCGATCCCAGGACCCTGGGATCACGACCTGAGCCAAAGGCAGATCCTTCACCAGCTGAGCCACCCAGGTGCTTAACGTAATTCACCAACATTTTTGAGTGTTTTCAAGCCAGTGGAAGAGGTATTTAAAGTGATGAACTCTGCTTTTATATTAAAGCATTTAGCATGCTTTCTTAGAGCTTGGTGATTTTGCTACCCCTTAAAATAGGAGTTTTCATACATTTTGGTACGTTGGCTTTTTAGGGTGCTGGGTGCTCAGCATTTATACCTGGGAACACAGCTCATGAGGACGGGCTGCTGAGGGTGGTCCAAAGCCCTCGGCTCTTTCTCTTTCCTAGCCAGCTGGCAGTCTCATTGCTGATGGTAGTCAGGTACAGATCGCCGATAAAAGTCAAATGCTGAGTGTTACCTTTCCCTTTTTTTCTGTATTTAAATTGCAAAACATACATACTAACTTTTTTTCAATATCATTTCAGAATTTCTGGAAGGAGGAGTCGGCCATGTTGAAATGTTATTTCGCTGCAACTATTTAGCTTTAGTCGGTGGTGGGAAAAAGCCGAAATACCCCCCCAACAAAGGTAAAGTGGTGGTGGCTTAATGATCATGCCTTCCATATTATGATGTCTGGAACTTTGTAGAGTGTCTTGGTGTCTGCGGCTCCATTCGCTCTTCCCTGTGGCCCCTGTGGCGTACGAAGGACCAGTCACTGACGTCTTGTCCCTGCTGTTCCCAGGAGAAAAAGTGCGGCAAGGGTCACCTGTTCCCATCAACATAAAGCACGTGCTTTTCAGTTAATGTTGGCCAAACGGGGCGTGCCATGCCTCTGGACCCCATTTGTTCTGAGTATTCAACTGTGGGTTGGTATCGTAAATGTTATGTGTTCATTTTAAAGCAAGGTATAGGAAGATTATTTTTCTACAAAGAGTCATTGACTCACAGAAACATTGATTTGGTTGCCACATAGAACAAAAAACCATGTCAGCTCTAGGTTTAAGAATACTGTTTTTGGTATGTGTGTGTAAGTCTGTGTTCGGAGAGATGGTGGTGTAAAACGTCTGGCTTTTAAAGGGAGAAACAAAAACTTTACCAACCACAGTGTGTATACACGTCACACCTGTGAACCCGGGTGTCTGTGAAAGCAGGTAGAACACCAGAGGAGGTGGAGGTGGATGGCAGAGATGGGTGAGGACAGATCCAGGGACTTTGAATACCAGGTGAGGCAGTCCGGTCCTGGCTTAGGAACGTTCTAGTCTAAAAGCAGCGTGTGAGACCGCGGATGGCAGAGATGGGTGCCCTTATTCACAGGGAGGGGTAGGGAGAGAGAAGTAAGTGGGATTATCTGCGTCAAGTGCTGGTGAGCCTGGCGGCCCCGGAGGACTGTGGGGTTGGGACCCACTGGTGATAGGTTCCTGAGTGAGTGGGGAGGAGGTGGACAGCTGTCTTTCCAGGTTGGGCAGGAAGGGAAGGTTCCAGGAGGTGCCTTTGTGTGTGCGGATGAGCTGGAGGTCTGCTTGAGACCCTGTGGCAGGGAGTAGCCCAGGCCTGATAAGGGGGCAAAGAAAGAGGGGAGTCAGGTGAGCACAGAAAGGTGCAGAGCCCTGGATGATCCTTGGCAGGCTCTGGGGCCCCGGCTTGCAGCTCTCAGAGGAGCTTGGTGGACAGTGTGAGTGGGGATGGGGAGCAGAACTGCCCGCAGTGGTGTGGGCAGCTGGACCCCTCCAGCTTGTCACGACCAGGGCTAAAGGGCAGAAAGCCTGGGTTGCTGTCTGGATCGTTGCCAGCATAGCCCGGGCGAGCAGAGCCTGTGGCTTATAAGTTCTGAAAGAGGCCATCCAGAAGCGACATAGAGGCCACCATGCTCAGAGTGCAGGGATGGGGGCACCTGGGGAGTGGGGCTCAGTTGGTTGGGCATCTGAGTCTTGATCTCAGAGTTGTGGGTTCGAGACCCACACTGGGTTCCATGCTGGGCATGGAGCCTACTTAGAATTCCTTTCCTGGGGCGCCTGGGTGGCTCAGTCAAGCGTCTGCCTTCGGCTCAGGTCATGATCTCAGGGTCCTGGGATCGAGCCCCATGTGGGGCTCCCTGCTCCGCGGGGAGTCTGCTCCGTCTCCCTCTGCCACTCACTCGTGCTCTCCCCCAATAAAGAAATAAAATCCTTTATTTATTTGAGAGAGAGAGCATGAGGAGGGGGAGGGTCAGGGGGAGAAGCAGACTCTCCGCTGAGCAGGGAGCCCGATGTGGGACTCGATCCCAGGACTCTAGGATCATGACCCGAGCTGAAGGCAGACGCTTCACCAACTGAGCCACCCAGGCACCCAATAAATAGAATCTTAAAAAAAAAAAAAAAAAAAAATTCCTTTCCCTGGGCTGCTTGGGGGCGGGCACACGTCCTGCTACTGGGTTACCCTTTGCCTTGAAGCATGTTACTGATCACTGAAGAGGAAAGAGAGTCCAGAGGCTGGCCCCTCCTGTAGCACTGTGGCTTTTCAGTAATGTCAAAATTGCTGCTTGAATTTACTCTTTAATATTTTAATAGTTATAAGTTAAGATACACGGTGTTGAAATGTGAAAAAGCTAGTGTCTTCGGTTTGTGAAAACCAGTAAAATGAGATTAGAGGAGACCGGTCATCCCAGTGCAGCAAGGCAGGTCCCAGCCGAGGCTGCACAAGCTGTTCAGGCAGAGCCAAAAGGCCTTTTCTTACTGAGTCAGGACAAAAGAAGGAGAATTCCAGAATTAGTGAATGTACCTTTTGCTATCAGGAACTGTATTAAAAGACAGACATGCCAAATCCTGGGTATACATGTAGAATTTCCAGCACACCAGGACGGTGGCTCGCAGCCCATGGAGATCACAGGGAGCTGAAGGTCACCCCAGGTCCGTGGATTTTTCTCTCTGTCCGGGGCATTGTGTCTGGTCCCTTTGCTTTTGTGAGTGAGAGTTCGAGCTGCTGGCTCTGGGGCTCCACCAGGCTGTTTCCAGAAATTTCTGAAAATAGAGTTCACTTGGATTTGTGACACCCTTGACGTGGCTCATCTTTGGGATTCTGTCTGGATTGGGCCAGTTTACATTTGTTTTGAATTGCAGATTTTTTGGTGTTAGGTTGCAGAACCAGAGAAAGTTTACTTTTGAACTGCTTTACAAGTTCAAGAGTGTACATGTCCTTTGCCCAGAAGGTTATTATTTCAGTGAGGTGACTGTGGACTGAGGTTCTGTCGCACTTACCAACGTGCTAGACCGCTTTGGGGACTTGGAAATGAAGAGATTTATCAAACAGATGGCATTTTAAAGGCATAACAACAGAATTCTCTGCTTCATTTTTGAATGGTTATAAGTTTTAATCTCTTCAATAGTAAATAATTTTATAAAAGTAAAAGTTTGGTAGTTCTCTTAGGTGTTGTTATCTTTTGATTTGAAATTGAGGCCACTGAGTCCATTCTGGCAAAACTTACCCCTAAATCTCACCTCCAGGACTCGTGGTGGTCATGGTGTCAGGACCTTTAGGGGAGACATTCATTGCCTTCCATCTTGGTCACCTGGCCCATGACCTGCTGAGGAAGCTTATTTTCCCTCACCTCACACTCTTCCTAGACAGCTTTGTAAGAGAAAGATGCAGAAGATAGAAGATGCTTGGATACCACACGCCCCCACGCCTCTCCCCAGCTCAGTGCTGCTCGCTGTCCCCTCATCCTCAAAGGTTATCTGTCAATTTTCTCAGCCCTTGGGATGCAGACTGTTAATGCTTCATAAAGTACTGCAGTGTGAGCAGCCAAGTGAGACCGAAGAAGAGCAAGAACATTCGGGCTGGGGTTGAGAGTAATCCCTAGCCCTGGTTTTTTAATCCATTAAAACTGAAGCCTCTCTTTTCTTGATCCAGGTGTGTCTCTAACACTCCAGCAGTAGTTGTGGTTAGGCTTGCATTTGGCTCAGGCAGGCGAAACCAAGGAAAGAGGGGTGGGGAGAAGTTTGCCTGACAACTAGGCAAGGTTGGCAGAAAGGTGTGTGTGTGGGGGGGGTGTTAGGGGGAGACTGGGCTGGGGTACTGGAAGGGAAGAGTGAGGAGGGAGCAGGTGAGTGCTCTGCTCTCAGAGACAGCGTTGCGAGTGGTGGGCTGCATGTGTCCCTTGGGTCTGAGACTGGGCAGTGCGAGAGCAATCGCTCCACCTGGTCAGGACCCTTCTGCGAGGCCCCACAGGCCGTGTATTGTTGTGCCCCCACAGGCTGTGTATTGTTGTGCCCATAAGCTCTCTCTGAAATTTCAGTGATGATCTGGGATGACCTGAAGAAGAAGACTGTTATTGAAATAGAATTTTCTACAGAAGTCAAAGCAGTCAAGCTGCGGCGAGATCGGTAGGTTTGCTATCTAAGTTTGTCTGAAGACGGCTGAAACACTTTCATATTGAAGGAAGAAACATGTTTGGGAAAATCATCTTCAGATGTGATGATTGTAGTTTATGACCCAAAGGACATGGGATTCTCTGTATTGCTGCAAAGAAGGTGTGAGTTTTATGGGCTTTCACGGACCGTTTAGAAGCAGTTCGTCAGTGGATGTTTCTGGCAGCAGCGCCCGGTGGTCCTCAGTCCTTCAGGGGATGGTCCCCAACCAGCAGGTTCCCGCTGAGGACACAAGGGGTGAGCCTCCCTCACTCTCAGTCCAGCTTTGCCACGCGCTGCCTCAGTAAATGTTCCCAGCTGGAGGATAAAGGAAGATATGGAGACTCCTTAGTCAGAAGGTGGCATTGCTGTTACCTCTCGAACGTAGCAGGCTTCTCTCGGCCGTTGCTAGCGTGGTGTTCAGGAGAACAAGTTTTTACCAGTACGTTCAGCAAGATAGAGTTTTGTTAATTTGGATCTTAATTTGGTGTGATTTACATCTTATACTCAGCTGTGGAAGGGGCAAAGATGCTGAACAAGGTGGGTGTGAATAGGGGACTGTCATACCTGCATTCTTAGGTTTGTGACTTCCGGCAATGTTGATTATTTAGGGGCCCCTAATCAAATCCTGGAGCCAGATCCAAGGACTTTCCAGTTTCCCACATTTCTAAATTATCCAGACATACCTAAAAGTGGTATATAAAGAAAATTTCTTTATTTTCTGCTCCATGTACTCGGTTCTTATTCTAGATGAAAGTGTTCTTAAACCCCAGGAAGGTCCATTAGTCAGCCTGTACCCAGGTGTGCAGGTGAGAGTTGCTTGTCCATCAGTGCCTGCCACACCCCCAGGGGCTCATGGGTGACCTCCAGAGACCTTGCCTTTGTGGGGCTCTGATTCAAGAATGATCCTTCTGCCTGTGCTGTTTGGACTGTTTCTAAGTTTCAAAATAATAAGAACAAAAATCACAAAATGCTTGAGTTTTGCTTTTGGGAATAGGAGTTCTGATTGTGTTTTTTTTTCTTTGCAGAATTGTGGTTGTTTTGGACTCAATGATTAAGGTGTTTACGTTCACACATAATCCCCATCAGTTGCATGTCTTTGAAACCTGCTATAACCCTAAAGGTAAGCTGCAGAGGAGTAACGATGGAAGTTGGCTCTTGGACGTTCCGTCCAGGTGGAGACCAGTGCCGGGTGCCCTCCTCTGTGGCAGGTCTCTGTCTGAGTGGCACTGCCGCGGTCAGATGGGTCCTGAGACTCACTGACTCGGATGGAGACAACCTTCTCGTTCTTCCTCCTCTGCCCTTTAGCTGCTCTCCACCTGCTCCTGGGCGAGCTCTCCAGGCCACATTGCTCACGCCAGCACCTGGTCTGCCAGGGAGTGGCTGAGACCCCCCCACCCACCCCGGGGGGGAGGGCGAAATGAGGGAACTTTCCCCCTGTCATCGTCAGCCATTCAGGAGCTCCTTGGGTGACGCTGGAATTGTGTGTGTTCACTGAGTGCTGAGGGGTTTCATTCCCTTTTTCTTCGGAGCAAGGATTGCATGTGACTTTGTTCCTCATTATAGCATCTTAATTTCTTTTTAAAATTTTTAGTGTTTTTCTTCTAGCTTTATTGAGCTGTAATATACATAAAACTCACTCATTTTAACTATATTCGGTATATTTAGTCATTGTAAACAGCCGTGAAAACTACCCCCACAGTGGAAAAGAGTTCCAGGTGGCCCCTTTCCCCACCTGGCCTTCAAGTTTTGCGGTCTTTCTCTTAGCTTAATATTTCTTAGGTTCCTCCATGTGTTACGTATATATTCTTTTCTCGTTTTTATTGCTAAGTAATACTGTATAGTATGGATATACCAAATTGTTTATGCACTCCAGTATTTGGACCGTTATGAACAGAAGCTGCTATGAATGTTCACAGACACATCTTTGCCTGGAGGAATTGTTTTATTTCTCTTGGGTGAATACTGAGGAGCACATCTGCTGGATCATATTGTCGTGATGTATCCACGTTTATAAAATACTCACAAATGTTTTCCAAAATGGCGGTGTCTTCTTGCACCCCCATCAGTGGGTGACCTAGGAGAGCTGGATGGCAGCACATTCCTGCCCCAGCACTTGGTATTGTCACTCTTCTGAACGTGGGGTGTTGCCTTGGGACTAGTATGTCCCTGGGGTTTCGTTTGCATTTCTCTGAGGACTGGCGGTGTTGAGCATCTTGTCATGTGCTTGTTGCCATTCAAACATCTTTTATGAGGTGTCTTCACGTCTTTTCCTCCTTTAACTGTATCTTCTCACTGACTTATAAGAATTCTTTGTATATTCTAGATAAGGCCCTCTGTCTATCACTTTTGCAGATATTTTCAGTTGGTCTGTGGTTTTTTGCAAAACAAAGATTTTCTTTTACGTGTTCTTCTAGAAGCTTTAGATCTTAAGTTAGGTCTTTAATCTATTTTTTTGTGTATGGCGTGAGACAAAGGCCCAGATTTGTATTTTTCTTTATGAATATCTGACTATTTTTTTCTGCAATGAATTATCTTGGTACCTTTTTTTTTTTTTTTTAATCAAGTAAGTGTAAGATTTTTCTGGACTCTTTGTTCTGTTCCAGTGATATGTCCTTATATCAATACCGTACTGCTTTGGTATCAAGAGCTTTAAAATAATTCTTAAAATTAGGTAGTGTAACAGTTCTCTAATGTTCTTACCTTACAAAAAATTTTTGGCTATTCTAGGACCTTGCCTTTCCTTAGGATGTCTAGTGTCAGCTTGTCTGCTATTTCATAAAGCCTGCAGAAAGACTTGGATCGTGACCACACTGACCTGCAGGCAAAGTACACTCCAGCTGTGACCACAGTAGGTCAGCGCAGATCAGCTCTCCATCCATCAGAACTTTGGTTTCCTTCTACACTGTGGTCCACTGTCTTATGCAGGCACTGTCAAATTTATTCCTAAGTATTTGGGGTTTTGTGTGCAGTTGTTAATGGAGTGTTTGTATTTCACAATTTTGTATTCTTAGTGGCTGGCACCATGGAAGGCGGATATGTGACAGTGGATGTTTCCAGTTGTGAGGCGGGCTCAGTCTCCCAGGACTTAGGCTTGTCTGGCCTTCTAATACCTTTTATAATGAAAAGATGTGATTCTGATATAAATGAAAACCCTAGGGGCACCTGGGTGGCTCAGTTAGTTCAGCATCCAGCTCTTGGTTTCGGCTCAGGTTGTGAGCTCAGACTCATGGGATCGAGCCCCACGTTGGGCTTTGGGCTCAGCATGGAGTCCACCTCCCTCTGCCCCCCACCCTGCACGATCTCTCTCTCCCTCTCTGTCTCTAAGATAAAGAAATAAAATCTTTAAAAAAAAAATGAAAACACATGAGTAAGTTATTTTTTTTTCTCGTGAGCTAGAGGACAGAGAATAGGTTTTGTTTGGGTGAGGCAGAGGCTTTTAGACAGTCGTGAGTGCTTGATGGGTTCTCTCCATCTCCGATCAGGCCTCTGCGTCCTGTGCCCCAACAGTAACAACTCCCTCCTGGCCTTCCCGGGCACACACACAGGCCACGTGCAGCTCGTGGACCTGGCCAGCACCGAGAAGCCGCCCGTGGACATTCCAGCCCACGAGGGCGTCCTGAGCTGCATTGCTCTCAACCTGCAGGGGACAAGAATTGCAACCGCATCTGAGAAAGTAAGTGACAGCTGCACACCTGCCCCGGCCGCCCTCGCAAGGGCCCTTGCGCTCCCGAGGACTTAGCGTGCGGGCCCCGCGGAGAACCAGCCCTTCCCTGTGGGTTCTGACTCCTCACGGGTTCTTGGCCACCTTCTCTTGGTAATCACGTCATAGTTGACATAGACAGTTGAAAAGTCATTTTACTTGGTGAAGCCTCATCTTTTTGGCAGCAGAATAGAATCACTGTGCTTTTTTCTAACCGGCCATGGGAGTTACAATGAAGATGTCATTGCTCTGGACAGAGAACTGACAAGCCCCCAGGAACACATCCATACAGGCTGTGGGTTCTCTGAGGCATCCGCTGGGGCAGTAGGTGCAGGGGGTTAGTGGAGGGCTGGCACCCAGGGGTTTGGCTCCTACCCAGTGCTGTTGGGCCAGAGAGCCACCACCTTAACTCTCGGCTACAGCGGAGGGAAAAGTTGAGTTTTAGATGATGTGGGTGAGTTGGGAAGGGGTTGTATGGACTGATGGGTTTGTGACTATAATACTCGTTTCAAAAAACTAAAAAGTTGTGAATGATAATAAAACACTTCACTGTTTTTCAAAGGGGACCCTTATAAGAATATTTGATACTTCATCAGGGCATTTAATCCAGGAACTACGAAGAGGATCTCAAGCAGCCAATATTTATTGGTAAGAAGCACCCCCGCCATGTGCCCCGAGTGACTGAGTCAAACGGGGCTTGTGTGACTGAGGGAGAATCAGGGCCCCTACCAGCTGTAGAGAGTCAGGTGTCAGCTTGTTTTATTATGACTAACTTTAGATTGTTATTATGGGAACACATACGAAAGTTAAAGAGAATGTAATTAACTACCATTGACCCTGCCTCCATGTTTGTTAGTACTTGCCAGTTTTATTTCTTCTCCACTGTTCCTCCAGCTGATTTTTCTGTGGTATCTTAAGGCAAACACCAGAGACCTTGTTAGCTCATCTGTAATCACTCGGGGTCTGCAGCCCTGCCGTGGTGGACCCCCTGCTTGGGCGGGGTTTCATTCTTGGCATTTGGATCTGTGTGATAAACATGTAATTAACATAGGCGTTTAGTGAATGTGCTTGTGGAGCCCCGTGGGGGCTCTCCTCTGTGTCTACTCTCAGGGCCCCTCCAGCCAGAGTGGGGGCCTGCCCAGCCCCAGTGATGCCCACCTCCAAAGGGCAGCCTGCACCTCCAGGGGCCAAGGGCATTGGAGGGGAGGAGTTTGGCATGTAGAGGTGGCCTCAGGGCCCCCAGAGCTTCAGGGTGGGGCCACAGGAAGTCCCTTGCCCTCCCTGGCACCCAGCCTTATCAGTGTACCCAGGGAGGGGCCCTGCTGTGGCACGCTGGGTTGTTCCCCAGTGTGGACCCTCAGGTTCCATGGAGAGCACTGCAGGCTGATTAATGGAGGGTGGTGGTGCTAACAATTGCTGTCTGGAATTCGAGAAGGCCAAGGTTTGAGGCGGCAGCTCACATAGCGGCGTGGTGCTACTGTTGGGGGCCGGGCTCCTCTGCATCCACAGGAAACCAGAGCTTCATCTGATTTCTCTGCAGCATTAACTTCAATCCGGACGCTTCCCTCATCTGCGTGTCCAGTGACCACGGCACAGTGCACATTTTTGCTGCCGAAGATCCAAAAAGGAATAAACAGTCTAGGTAGGTTTCCCAGAGTTAAGAGGACTAAGCCCCTCCTTCAGGCACATTCGGTGTAAAGTCACAGTCACTCATTGGATTGTGTGACAAGGCACGGCTGACCCTCACACGGCACAGGAGTGACATCCACAGGCCACGGAGACGTGGTACATTGTAGTGCCGTGAGTATATTTTTCTCTTCCTTAGAATTTTCTTTTCTCTAGCTTTCTTGTAAGAATATGGGATGTGTGGTACATAAAATGTACAGAATAGGTGTGAATTGATCATTTGTTATTGGTTAACAGGCCCTGAGTTAAATTTTTGGGGTGTCAGTAGTTACACACGGAATTTCGAATGCAGGGGGTTGGTGTCCCTCACCTGTTCCTTGCTCAAGGGTCCACAGATCTGATGCGAAAACGGGCATCATTATTGGCCTCGTCTTTAGCTCTAGACAGAGTCTGATTAGGATCCAGTCAGCTTTCCTGGGATTTAGGACTCGGACCTGAACCCCAGTGCCTGTCCTCATGTTTGCCGTGTTTAGCAAAATAATTTAGTCACAGTAGAAACCTGTGCCTCTTCTGGTGCTGGTGGTTTCTGGGGTTACCATAAAGCCATTTTAAGCACTTTGTTTTTTTCATGTGAGAAATAAAATTGAAAGGAAATACAGAATTTGAAGCATCTGGGCTCAGGCCAAATGAAAGAGAGCTGTGTTATTTCACCTTTGTTATGGAGACGTAACTGCCTTTTCTCCCCCCCCCCCCCCCCCCCAGTCTGGCCTCAGCTAGTTTTCTTCCAAAGTACTTCAGTTCCAAGTGGAGTTTTTCCAAGTTTCAGGTTCCCTCAGGCTCTCCGTGCATCTGTGCCTTTGGAACAGAGCCAAATGCCGTCATTGGTAAGTGGTCCTTGAGCTGGCGGCCCTGTGCTCGCTCTCCTGGGGGCCCATGGGATCCACTCGGGGGTCTGCACAGCCATGAGGGGTGACGTCAGCCCCCTGCCCTCCGGGGTTTCCCAGGAAGTTGTGGGGGCATGTCGTTTGGTGTTCGAACTGGTGACCAGACAGGGTTTTTCCCCTCCACACATAAGTTGAATACATGCACCACTCCAGAGCAGTCGGGGTTCCTGGCCATGCGTGCGCTCAGTTAGGAATGGGGGGCGGTCCCTTGTCACCCATGTTCACTCTGGGTCGCTGCCCGGAGTGAGGCCATTTACAGTTCAGCTCAGTGAGGTCTGCTTGCTGTTGACGTTGAGGGGAGAGACAACGTGAGTAAAATGGTCTCCTTCTGTCTCAGCGATTTGTGCAGACGGCAGCTACTACAAATTCCTATTCAACCCCAAGGGGGAGTGCATCCGGGATGTCTACGCACAGTTTCTAGAAATGACCGATGACAAGCTGTGACTCCACCGGGAGTGCAACCAGCACCCACAGCCGGCCACCCCCGAAGCGCTGCGTGTGCCCTTCAGACTCCTGGGGCGGGTGCCGGTGCCCTTGGGCCTCGTGGGTCAGCAGCTGGAGGACTGCCCAGGGACCTTGGTCCTGAAGCCATTCTATGGTTGTCTGTTTTCTTGAGCAGGGCTTCCCATTTCCAGTATTAAAGGACAAATCATCATCAAGGCAGTGTAGACGCTCAGTGGCTCTGAGCCACCCAGGCCCGACTGCTGGCCTGCAATCTTTAGTTCAGCTTTGACGCTAGCTTCTGCCCTCCCACCTGCGCCCCGCCCGTGCGCCTGGGGGCTCCGTACACACGTAGGGACTGGGTTGACAAAAGGATGGACAAACTGAAATTTGTTTTGGCAATAGATTCCATCATTTTTGCTGAGTCTGCAATGGGGAAATGAACAAACGTGTCAATGTGAGTTCTTACATTACACCAGATTTTTAAATAGAACAATACCAGCAGCTTGCCTTAGAAAAGGAGAAAGGAATTCCTTCTCCCCTCTGAACATGACGCAAAGAGACAGCGTGTCAGAGAGCCTAGCGTGGGCATCTCCCTGCGAGCCGGCGTCCTGGTCTCCCTGGGCCTGTGGCGGGCCTGTGGCACAGCTGTCCCCGTCTGTGTGTCGGAGCTGTTGGCATCACCTGCGGCGAGCAGAGCGCTTCGTGTGCCCCGTGGGTCTCCTCAGTTTCCCCCTTGTGTGTAGGGAGCCAGAGTAACATGGAGACGGTCACTTAATTTAGAGGATGTGGAGCGAACGGTTGGGCACCGCAGCGGCCGGGCCCGACGTCCAGGCAGGAGCGGGAAGCCTCAGCCCACCGCGCCCCGTCGTTGCTCAGAGCCGCTCTCACTAGCATTCTGAGAAGGGAAGGCACATGATAACGTTTTCTAGCATCGGTGACTAAAACAGGTTATGGGCTCTATGTTGTTAGTACTCCCAGAGGTACGTATTCAGTTTTCTTAAATTCCCTTTACAGAAGCCTAATTGTATGGTTTTGATTTCAGGTTGTAAACATTGAAAGTCTGCGGCGGCCCCTCCTGGTTCTGCCAGTTCTCTCTCACTGTCATGTAATCAACTAACTTTGTATGTGGATTTCAGTATAAAGTATGCATGTTACTTTTGTGTGTATTTAATCATGAAATTTAATTTTGCACTTATTTGTAATGTTTCTTTTAAATAAAAGTGACTAATTTTGTTGTACTCTGTATCCGTCAAGGGAAAAGAATTGTGTGTTACAAAACCAAACCCTAGTTTTGGAATCTGCCAGATTTCGGGCTGCCTGTGTGGGGGGTGGGGGCCCGGGGTTGGCGTCCGCCTGTGAGCAGGGCTGAAGGGCGTGCGGTTCGCTAGCGCTGTGTATCTCCGTTGGGCACGCTGTGCTGGCGTGGTGGCGCCTGTGTCCTGCCCCGTGCCTGGCCAGTGTTGTGGTCATCTAAAATGTGAGCGCTCACCATGCATCGGGGCCTGGGGGGACCCTTCACATTCGTACCATTACTAGTTTGTTTTCCCCAAATACAGTCCCTCTAGTGTATCCAGCTCTACATCAAACCAGGAAGTTGTGTAAGAAAGCACGGCTGCCGCCACGCGCGGAAACTGCTGGTAGGGCTGGCGGGGAAGGCGCAGAGAGGCGGTACCCGGAAACCCAGCAGTGTTCCGGCATGCCCTGTTAGAGTCCAGGGTGAGAGCATGGTCCTGGCTCCGCCGCGCCGGGTGCGACCTCGCCGCCTCCGTAAAGTGACAGAACATGGAGGGTGGGAGCCCTTGCCCAGGGGCACTGGACTTGGCAGCTGCAGAGCCACGTAGTCCTGCAAGGGGCTCTGGTGTGTGCCCTGGAGCTTCCCCCTTGGGATGGAGAAGGCCCCACTCGCCATCTGGTGCAGCGCGTCGAGGGCCTGGAAGGCTGAGGCCATCAGACACCGTGCACCCACCCAGGCCCGTGCCTGTGATCTTGATTCTCCCCTCTAGGGAGGTGGCGGAGGGAGCCGTGTCCCCGGCATGGGTGCACTGTCCGGCGAACCTTCTGAGGGCTCGTGTAGAGCAGAGCCAAACACCGTTCTCCGAACGTAACCATTGATTCGAAGCTCTGAGAGGGGCTTCCTGGAAGCCGGGGCCGCCATCTCTGTCCCCTCGCATGGCTGAGTCCTGCTGGCCCTGAGCAGGGCATCGGGGGGACGCAGACACACAAGTTCTCCCTCCGGGGGCCCCCGCTCGGCAGCTGAGCTGGGCACCAGGTGTCAGTGTCAACATGCAGTTACTGCCTGGGATGGCACCGCTCCCTGGGCTGTTCTGTCAGTTCTCTGACAGACGGGGAGCCGTCCCCAGCCCTCCATACCAGCCCTTCCTTCACGCCACGGGGAGACAGAGTCGCCTCAGCACCCTGAAGCCTCTTCACCCTCCAGGTTCAGCTGTCCCGTTAGGGTGCATCCTTCTCAGGAGCCCTTCGCCCCTCTGGGCCCGCAGGTGATACCAGAGCACCAGGAGCCCACTCCCCGCTCTGCCACCAGTCACCGGCCCTCCGCGGCTCCTGCGGCCAGACCTCCTCACCAGACTTGTAGGTACCAGAGATGGTTTCGTGAGGTGGGCCCCTGACCTCCCTTCCGTTCTTTCTGTAACAGGCATTGGATCGACGACAACACTTGGGGAACTTGTACTGAAATTCTGATCCTCGAAATGGATCAGAGAATGCTTACAAAGTTCACAGAGTCGTAAAGTAGGAAAGAACAGAGAGAATCAACAGTCGGAAGCAGAATTGCCCTGAGCTGCCCCTTCCGGAGAAGGCCACTCCTGGAAAGCCTCTGCCTTCTGGGATGAGGTGGTTCATTTTCAGCAGCATTATCGTGACTGTTCAGCTTTTTAAAACTCATGAACATGTTGGGACATACCTCAGTTGCCCAAAGATACTAATTTGTATTTTTTGCTATTATAAACCTTTGGGAAACTAATCCTCGTGCACACATCTGCACACCTGTCAGATGCATCTGCCACCCTCCCTGCTGTGATTCTGTCAGTGTGTCTGCCCAGCATTGGCCTCCTCACAGCCTCTCACCAGGACTGGGTTCCAAGCACAGGCGCTGTAATCTTCAGTGGAGAAAAAAGGTCTCCAGTCTGGGCCGGTGGAACATTTTGGAACACCTTTGCTGGCCATCTGCATTTAGCCTGTCAACGGCTTATTCAGGTCTTTCCCTGTTTCTCTGTTGGTGTTTTGTCTGTTTGTAAGGACTTTTTCAATAATTACCCCGTCCTTTTTTCTACTCGGTGTTTATTTCAGTTCGAGGGTTTCTGCTCAGCTGTGTCTGTATCTCGAGTGTTTATTGTTTCTGGTATTGGCTCATGATTACGAAGAGCCGCACGTTTCGTTGGGCACTGTTCATGGGCTTTGTTTTCACAGCTCACTCATTGAAAGCGATTCCCAAGCGTGTAACGAGGCAAGGGTCTTGCCTTCCTGCAGCACAGACTCAGGCACTGCTCACACCTCAGGCAGCCCTGATCTGGTGTCCTGTGGCTTAGCATTTTAGCACTCTTCAAAGTGTTCCAGTTTGGAAGAAAAACTATGCAGTTGGCCTATTGTAATGCCATTTATCAATTGATCCACTGACTTGGAATACTACTTAATGAAGAACAAAGTTCTGGTTATGTGGCTTTGCTAATACGAAGCATTTTTTCTTCCAAATGGACTTTAAAGCATCTGGAATAATAGCCTAAAATAAAAGTATTTTGGTGGCATTCGGCTCAGGTCATGATCCCAGGGTCCTGGGATCGAGTCCCGCATCGGGCTCCCTGCTCAGCGGGAGCCTGCTTCTCCCTCTGCTTCTCTCTCTCTCTCTTTCTCATTAATAAATAAATAAAATCTTTAAAAATAAAAAAAAACAATGATTCTCAAGTGCTGCGGGACAGAGTGTGTGAGGATTTAATCAGTATTTTCTCTCCATCATCTCTTCATATGGTGGCACGTGAATGCGCTCATGTCCATACGTGGTTATTTGTAAATGACAGCGCGCGGTCCGGCTTGGAGGGGAAGAAGCTCTTTTTGTTTTTTTTTAAAGATGACTTTTTTTTTAAAGATTATTTATTTTGAGAGAGCGAGAATGAGAGAGAGACAGAGAGAGCACATGAGAGGGGGGAGGGTCAGAGGTAGAAGCAGACTCCCCGCTGAGCAGGGAGCCCGACGTGGGGCTCGATCCCGGGACTCCAGGATCATGACCTGAGCCGAAGGCGGTCGCCCAACCAACTGAGCCACCCGGGCGCCCAGGGGAAGAAGCTCTTGAGTCTTGTGTCCTTCCTGTGTTCTGTTTGGTTTCAAAATGGTAACTATTTTACAACTTGGGAAATGGGTATTACTAAAATGTGGTTTTTGTATTTATCATGCATGGGGCCTGTTGAACTTCTTGAATCTGTAAAATTATGGCTTTCATCAAATTTGTGAAAATTTCAGCCATATTTCCTCACATAATTCTGCTATTGGTGTCTCTCCTTTTGGGAATCAGGTACACATCTGTAACACCTCTTCTGTTGTCTCTCGCTGGTCATTAGGCCTGTTCATATATTTTTAAAGTAGTTCTTCCTTTTTTTTTTTAATAGGGTAATTGTTATCTATCATTGACTCTCACAACTAGTGACCTATCACTGCCCATTCTGCTTTAAAGCCTGTAACCATGTTTTTTTATTTCAGATGTATTCGTCCGTTCTAAAATGAGTTTCTGATTCTTAGCAAACCTTATTTGCTCATTTGAGCATTTTTTCTTACACCCTTGTACGATTTATAGTGCAGATGTTGATATGTTTTCCTTTTATTCTGAGTAGGAGTCCCATTCATGTCTTGTGCGTCCAGCACTTTTCAGTTGCGTCCTAGGCATCACAAATGGTACGCTGTAGATACTTTGTATTGTTATGTTTCTCTGAGGAATACAGATTTTTTTTTTCTTGTTTGAAGCATTTAATCTTGCTGAAACCATACTGCATGCTCAGCCCCCATCGGCAGGTGGCAGGGCGGAGGGGAGTGGGGAGCCCTGAGGCACTCACCCAGGTTCACACCACTGGGAGTGGGTGTGCAATTTTGTCAAATGGTCTTTCTGCATCTATTCAGGTGATCATGTTGTTTATCTTTTATTCTGCTTATGTGAATCACATTGATTTTCGGTGGTTTGACCAAGCTTGCAATCCTGAGATAAACCCCACTTGACTTGGTCATGGTGTGTTATCCCCGTTATTATTCGGTTACTGCTGAATTCAGTTTGCTCATATTTAAAGATGTATTATGTGTACAAGATAACACTTGCATGTAACTTAATTTTTTTTACACTGTCCTTGCCACATTTTGGTATTGTGGATTTCAGGTTAGTAATTTTGTGGTTTGGGCATTAATTTTAAAACCATTTGCTTTATGCAATAGCCACCAAAACATAAATGTACACTGGATTCTAACCAAAGCAAAAGTGTGCCCGAGGGGCAGGGGGCAACAGCTAGTGAGATGAGATGTTCTTACAGCTCTGCCCAAGAGAAGGCCTGCCATTTCAGCCCAGCCATGGCTCTGACTGGGCCTCCCAGACACCTGCCACACCGTCTTCACATGGGCTGAAGTTCTGGCACCAGCAGGATCTTTAATGGTGGTGAATTTCAGGCTTCTGGGTCATGTGAGCTGATGAGACATGATCTCAGAGCCTCTCATGGGCAGGTGGAGGTAGTGACGGTCCAGGGTTTGGCCAGATACCATGGAAGATGGTGTCTCCGGTGACCTGTGACTGCAGAAGATCACAGTATTTCCTACCTGTTTAAACAGAAGAGGGGCTGACATGTCTAGCTGTCAGCTTTGGTGCTGACCATGCCCTGTGCCCTCAGTATCCACTGGATATGCCCTTTAAGATTGCTCCATCCCAGCAGACGAGCTCACTACCATTCCATGATTGTCTAGGTCATCTTATCCTGTAAGCAGAAATAAGAGCTGCCGATGAGACTAACTCATTTATTTGAATATAAGAATGTACAAGATTTCTGTTCTCAAAATTGAGACCAAAAATGAGTTACTTGTCTAAGAATAGAATTATCTGCCCTTACTCCCTGTTAAAATCACTGTTTCTGGGCCGCCTGGGTGGCTGTCAGTGAAGCGTCTGCCTTTGACTCAGGTCATGATCTCAAGAGTTGTGGGATTGAGCCCCACATTGGGCTCCCTGCTCGGCAGAGTCTGCTGCTCCCCCTGCTTGTGCTCTCGCTCTCTCCCTGTCGAATAAATAAATCTTAAAAAAAAAAAAAAATCACTGTTTCCTGTTAAACATCGTGCTGTCTTTTGAAGGTCAGTGCATGTATCCCAGAGGACAGCCCTCAAGGACTCAGGCACCTGGAGGCTGAAGCCCGCCGGCAGCCCTGTAGCCTCACAGAGACCATGTCGTCACACCCCCAAAACAGTCGACACCGTGATTCAAGAGGACGTCAAGCAGCCCCCCGAGTCTGCTTTGGGGGGTGGGGAGGGGTGGGGAAGCTCCAACGAAATTGCAACCATATGCTGGCGTTGGAATATAACATTGTCCTTGGTGTCCACAGAACAGGGTTCTGGAGTCACGGCTGTGGCTGGGATGGGGCTGAGGCACAGATGCCCCACGGAGGGTCACTACTGCGTGACTGTCACAGTCTGGGTGTGTCTGAGCCCACAGCCACTGCCACGGGCGCCTGGAGCTCAGGGGGCACACCTGGCAGAGGAGGTGAAGGGAGGAGGCTCCCCCCGCGTGTGTGTCAACCCTGGAAGCTGGAGGGTGGGGTGCATGTGTCTCCATCTCTCACCGGAGTCCCCAGGGGCCCTTGGGGAGCACTGCCGGAGCGGAAGCCGGGGCAGCGGCTGCTGGGACTTGCCCCTACAGGCCCCTAGCTCAACATGTAAATCGTACCGTACTCCACCTTCTTCCAGGGGAAACCGTTCTGTTTCTTTTTTAATTTTGGTAAAGTACACATAAAATTTTAACCATTTTAGAGAGTACGATTCATGGCCTTAAGTGCATTCACACTAGTGCAGCCGTCACCTCTACCTAGATCCAGAGCATCTTTCTCCCCCCAGAACGGAGCCTCGGAGCCGTCCCCGCCCGGCCCTGTGGGCTCGCCTGTTCTGGATGTTTCTGAGAAAGGGAATCGCCATGTGTGGCCTTGGTGTCTGCTGCTCTCTCTCAGCGGAGTGTTTCCAGTTCATCCACGTTGTGAACACTCTGCTTTTACCGCAGGGTCTCCAGGGAGAGGAGGGCGGGAAGAGCCACGCTGGCTCCTGCCGTGGACGAAGCACTTAGTCTCCAGCTTCCAGAGCGACCGTGGTGTCCGAAGCCCCAGCCGCAGCCTCGGGCCCAGGCCAGCGCCGCCACCCGGACACACACCTCTTCACTGACCCAACAACTCGTGGGGGTAGCTTTTTAATGCATACAGAAATGTGGCTACACTGCACGTGCGGGGGTGCACCCAGTTTTGTGTTTTGACAGCTGCCACCCCCACAGTCGGGACACAGACGTCCCCTTACCCCGCAGAGGCCCTGCTGCGCTCTCCCTTCCGGCCACCCCTGCCCCAGTGCCCAGCAGCCACTGACTGAGTCCCGGAAATCCTACAGGATGGGAGTCTCCTGGGGCTGCTGGGACAAGTGGCCACGACTGGAGCAACTTAAAAGGAAGTTACTCAAGTCCGAATCGTGTCAGCAGGGCCGGCAGCTGTTGGCTGGGAGGGGCTGGGGCCGCTGTGGTCACACGGCTGCCCGCCCCCCGCGGCCGGTTTCCCTCTCAGGATGCCCACGTCCCAGCTGCAGAGACCCTGCCTCCAAGTGAGGCCACGTTCACGGGAACGAGGGCAGGGCTTCAGCGTGTCTGGGGGGACGCAGTGCACACAGCCCCCCGAGGCAGCCCCCCTTCCTGTGCGTCCCGATAGCTGGTTCCTGTGCTTGTGAAAGCAGCGCTCCGTGACCCCAACCCCCGCTAAAGAACATCTGTCTCTGGATCATAAATGACGCTGCTGTGAAGATCCGAGTGGAGGTTCTGGGTGAACAGAGTTTCCATTTCTTTAGGGTCAGTCACCGGCGGGGGTCACAAGGCTCAGCCCTGTTTCCAGAGTGCAGGGCTGCTCGGCGCGCCCACTGACGGTGGCTCTTCTAAGGCCTCAGAGCAGCTTTCTTCTTCCATGTTTGGTGGAACTCGTTAGTGACGTCACATGGGCCTCACGTCGTCTGTATTGTTACCAAAGCGAAACCCCCACCGCAGGGTGGACAGGTCAGCAGCCAACTGTCTCTGCTTTCAGGATTGCTTTACCCCCAAAATACCACCCCACACAGAGCCCACTGCCACCCCCCATCTCCCCGGCCCTTGGGAACCTCTGGTCAGCCTATTCTAGACGGACCCTATAAAACCGTATCATCGGGCGTTGTGTGTCTAGCTTCTCGGACGGAACGTGCGTGTTGAGGTTTATGGGCTGCAGCCTGTGCGTGACAGACCACGGTCGCTTACCGATCCCCTCTGGCGGACGCCTCAGTTGTTCGCGCCTCTCGGCTCTTACGAACGTGCCGCCGTGAGCACTCCCGTACGAGTTTCTGTGTGGACGCGAGTTCTCATTTTTCTTGGGTTCAGACCCCAGGGTGGCATTGCTGGGTCCCAGGGTGATTCTGTGCTTCCCTTTCTGAGGAGCTGCCGGACTTTTCCGCGGCAGCTGCACTACCTCACACCCCCACCGGCCGGGCGTGGGGTTCCCGTTTCTCCACAGACTCGCCGACACTTGATGTTTTCCATTTTTTACATGAAAGCCGTCCCAGTGGGTGTGAAGTGGTTCGCATTTCCTTAATGATCAGCGGTGGAGCATCTTCCCACGTGCTTGTGGTCGTTTCTTTGAAGAAAAGTCTGTCGTAGTTCTTTGCACAATTTTTTTATTGTGGTAAAATATACATAACAAAATTTATCATTTTAACCATTTTTTGTGTACTGTTCAGTGGCATCAAGTACGTTCACAATTCACGCTACGGCCACCACCACCATCCCCCTCCAGAGCTCCTCATTGCCGCAAGCTAAAACTGTGCCCGTTAAGCACAAAGCTCCCATTTCTCCCGCCCCTCAGCCCTTGGTGGCCCACCTCACCTGCTGTCTCGGGCGTCGGCTGCCAGGACTCGTGAGGAGCCACACAGCACTTGTCCTTTCGCGTCCATTTCCTCAGCACGTCCCCAAGGTCGGTCTCTGCTGTAGCAGGTGTCAGGACTGCATTTGTGCACTTTTAAGTTGGGCCGACCTTCTGTGGGGTTGTAAGCGTGCTTAAATACATCCTGGATTCTAGACCTTTATCAGAGACGTGATTTGTAAATATCCATTCTGTAGGCTATCTTTTCACACTCTTGATGATATTCTTTGATGTATAAAAGTTTTATTTTTTATGAAGCTTAATTGATTTTTTTCTTTTGTTGCTCATACTTCAGGTGTCAAACCTAAGAATCTGTTGCCATATCTGAGGTCATGAATGTTTATCCCTGTATTTTCTCTTCTAATAGTTTTAGAGTTTTAGCTCTGGTAGTTAGGTCATTGATCCATTTTGAATTATTTTTTGTATATGAAATGGGGTAAGGTTCCAGCTTCATTCTTTTGCATGTGGTTATTCATTTGTTTGGGTTTTTTTTGATGTTTCCTCTTTATTTTTTAAAGATTTATCCATTTATTTTGCGAGAGTGAGAATGAGAGAGAGAGTACATGAGGGGGGGAGGGTCAGAGGGAGGAGCAGGCTCCTCGCCGAGCAGGGAGCCCGATGTGGGACTCGATCCCGGGACTCCAGGATCATGACCTGAGCCGAAGGCAGTCGCTTAACCAACTGAGCCACCCAGGCGCCCTCATTTGTTTGGTTTTTTAAAGATTTATTTATTTGAGAGAGAGAGCACAAGTAGGGGGGAGCAGCAGAGGGAGAGGGAGAAGCAGGCTCCCCACTGAGCAGGGAGCCCGATGCGGGACTTGATCCCAGGACCCTGGGACCATGACCTGAGCCAAAGGCAGATGCTTAACCGACTGAGCCACCCAGGCGTCCTGATTATTCATTTGTTGAAGATGCTATTCTCTTTTCTTGAATGTTCTTGGCACTCTTGTTGAAAACCCATTTGCCGTAGTTGCTTGGGTTGATTTCTGGACTCTGTTCTATTCCATTGGCCCATGTGTCTACCCTTATGCTAAAACCACACTGCTTTGTAGCTTTGTAGGAAGTTTTGAAATTAGGAAGTATCAGTTCTCCAGCTTTTTTCTTGTTCTTTGTCAACATTGCCATAGCTATTTAGGGCCCCTTATATCCTTAGGAATTTGAGGATTGGTTTTTCTCTTTCTACAAAAAGCCACTGGACTTATGATAGGGACTGTATTGAGTCTGTGCATTGCTTCAGGGAGTAGTGCCATCTTTTTTTTTTTTTTTTAAGATTTTATTTATTTATTTGAGAGAGCGAGAATGAGAGAGAGAGAGAGCACATGAGAGGGGGGAGGGTCAGAGGGAGAAGCAGACGCCCTGCTCAGCAGGGAGCCCGATGTGGGACTCGATCCCGGGACTCCAGGATCATGACCTGAGCCGAAGGCAGTCACCCAACCAACTGAGCCACCCAGGCGCCCGGGAGTATTGCCATCTTAACAATATAAATTCCTACCTGGGAACACAGGAGCACTTTCCATTTTTTCGGGTATTTGTAATTTCTTTCAACAGTGGTTTGTAGTTTTGAATCTACAAATCTTCTACCTCCTTGTTTAAATTTACTCCTACGTAGGGGCGCCTGGGTGGCTCAGTCGTTAAGCATCTGCCTTCAGCTCAGGT
>NW_027397130.1:530647-608041 GCF_003265705.2 Callorhinus ursinus
TCTCTCTCTCTCTCTCTCTCTCTCTGTCTCTCGTGAATAAATAAAATCTTTAAAAAAGATTTACTCCTAGGTATTTTATTCTTTTAATGCTCTGATAAATGGAATTGTTTTCTTAATTTTCTTTTGGATTGTTCATTGCTGGTACATAGAAATACAGCTGACCTCTGTGTCTGAGCCTTGTACACTGCATCCCTCCTGAATTTATTGCTTTGCTGTAGTAGTTTTTGTGTGTGTGGATTCTGTGGAATTTTCTATCTGTATAATCATGTCATCTGCAAATAGAGGTAGTGTCATTTCTTCCTTTCCAATTTAGATGCCTTTTCTTTTTCTTGCTTAATTGCTCTGGCTAGGACCTCCAGAGCACTGTTGAACAGCAGTGGTGAGAGCAGATATTCTTGTCTCTTTCTTGATCTTGTAGGAAAAACTTTCAGTCTGTTACCATTTAGTATGATGAAGGCTGTGGACCTCTGAGTTTTTCCTGCTTGAATTTTGTTGAGCTTCTTGGCCATTGCACATCAAACTTAGGGAGTTTTCAACCTCAATTTCTTCATATATTTTCCTGCCCTTTCCTCTCTGTTCTCCCTCCGGGATTCTAACAGTGTGTATAGCTGTGTCCTGGATGGTATCCCACGGATCCATTCCTTCCTTCCCCCACTCCCCTTCCCTCCCCTCCTTTCCTTCCTTTCTCTTTCTTTCTTCCTTTCTTTCCTTTTTCTTTTTCTTTTCTTTCTTCTCCCCTCCCCGCTCCCACCCCCAGCAGATTAGATTAGGTTGTTTTAACTACCTATCTTCGAGTTCACTAATTCTTTGTGCTGCCTGCCCAAATCTGCTTTTGGACACCTAACAAAATTTTTATTTCAGCTACTCTACTCTTCAGCTCCAGCATTTCTATTTGGTTCCTTTTTATAATTTCTCTTTTTTGGTTTCCCTACTTGTTCATACACTGTTCTGATTTCTTTTAGTTCTTTGTCCATGGTTTCCATCATCTCTTTGAGCATATTTAAGACAATTAATTTAAAGTCTTCTGTTTAGGGGCGCCTGGGTTGCTCACATGGTTAAGCGTCCGCCTTTGGCTCGGGTCATGATCTCAGGGTCCTGGGATCGAGCCCCGCATCAGGCTCCCTGCTTCTCCCTCTCCCTCTGCCTGCCACTCCCCCTGCTTGTGCTCTCTTGCTTTCTCTGTCAAATAAATAAAGTCTTTTGTCTAGTAAGTCCAGTTTCTGGGCTTCCTCACAGATGGTCTGTCAGTTATTACCTGCCCCCCCCCCCCCGGTGAATGGCCCACAGTTTCCTTTTCATTTCTGTGCTTTTTAATTTTTTGTTGACAGCTGCACTTCTTGAATATTGCAGCATGGTAACCCTGGAAATCAGATTCTGTCCACTCCCCAAGGACTGCTATTGCTTGATGAAGGCTGTAGTTGTCCATTTGCTTGATCAATTTTCCAAACTGTTTTTTGCAAAGGCTATATTCCTAGTCTTGTGTGGTCACTGAAGTCTGTTCCTTTAGCTTGTGTCCAGCTGATGTTTTGTCAGAGATTTCTTTAAATTCCTGGATCCAATGAGACTTTTTAATTAATTTATTTTAGAGACAGAGCACACACAGTGGGCAGGGCAGAGAAAGAGTCTTAAGCAGAGTCCACGCTGAGCACGGAGCCTGATGTAGAGTTCGAGCTCACGCCCCTGAGATCATGACCTAATACTATTTCAGAGGCGCCTGTGTGGCTTGGTCTTGATCTCAGGATGATGAATTCAAGCCCTGTGTTGGGCTCCACGCTGGTTGTGAGCCTACTTGAAAAACAAAGCACACTATTTCAGCTGCATTTCACCAATTGGATGTATTTTCATTTCCATTGTTACAAGTTCTTTTTAAATTTTTTAATTTTCTAGTTCCCCTTGAGACTTCCTCTTTGCATCATGGGTTTTTCCAAAATATGTTTTCTAATTTCCAAACATTTGAGGTTTTAAAACTTGCATTTGCTATTGATTTCCAGTTTATTTACCTGTCAGAGAACATATTGTACATGATTTTAATTCTTTCAAGGTCACAGTAGTGTTTGCTCTGCAACCCAGGACTTGGTCTGAACTGGTGAATGTTCCATGCACACTTGGAAAGAAAGTGTCTTGCTGCAAGGCAGAGCACTGTTAGTGACCATGAGACCAAGCTGGTTGATGCTGCTCAGAGATTCTGCATCCTTGCTTTCTCCCTGTTTTATCAATTGCCTAGAGATAAATGTTGGTGTATCTTTTTTTTTTTCTAGAGAGAGTGCATGAGTGGTATGGGGATGTTAGGGAGAGGGAGAGAGAGAAAATCTTTTTTTTAAGATTTTATTTATTCATTTGAGAGCGAGAGAGAAAGAGAGAGCACAAGCAGGGGGAGAAGCAGGGGGAAAGGGAGAAGCAGACTCCCTGCTGAGCTGGGAGCCTGAAGTGGGGCTTGATCCCAGGACCTGGAGATCATGACCTGAGCCGAAGGCAGATGCCCAAGCATCTGAGCCACCCAGGCGCCCCGAGAGAGAATCTTAAGCAGGCTCCACACTCATTGCAGAACCTGACTCAGGATTCAATCTCATGACCCTGACATGACCTAAGCTGATATCAAGAGTCAGATGCTTCACCAACGGACACACCCAGGCTCCCCTTTTTAGTTCTATTTTTTAAGCAATCTCTACACCCAGCGTGGGGCTTGAACTCACAACCCTGTGATCAAGAATTGTACGCTGTACTGATGGAGCCAGGTGGGCACCCCCAGTGTTGATATATCTAAATGTAATATGGATTTATCTTTTTTTTTTTTGGTTCTCTTGGATTTTGCTTCATTTATCGTGTTGTCTTGGAAAACTGGCCCCTTTATCATTACTCAGCACCCTTCTTTATCTGTGCTAACTTTCCTGGTTTCAAGTCTGCTCTGTCTGGAAAGAATGTAACTACTCTTATTTTCTTTTGATCAGTGTTAGCAGGGTATCTTTTTCTCTAACCACTTAATCTGTGTGTGTCTTTATATTTTAAGTGGGTTTCTTATAAACAACATACAGCAGGGTCTTGTTTTTTGATTCACTCTGACAGTCTTTTACTTTACATTTAAACCACTGACGTTCACAGTGATTACTGGCATAGTTGGATTAATAGCCACCATAGTTGTTACTGTTTTCTCTGTGTTGCCCTCCTTCTTTGAAAATGATATGCCTAAGTATAGGTTGTGTGTTTGTTTGTTTGTTTGTTTTTGGCATTTATCCTGCTTGTTCCTGAACTTCTGGACCTGTGGTTTCATGTGTGACATGAATTTGGGGGAAATTCTCCATCATCGTTTCAAATATTTCCTCTGTTCCTTCGAAGAATTCCTTCTGGTGTTCCCCTTACAAGTGCGTACATGTTATGTACTCGTCCCGCAGTCCTTGGATAGTCTCCTCTGGTTTTCTTTTCAGTCTTTGTTCTCTTTTCAGTTTTGGAAGTTTCTACTGATATTTCCTGAAGTAGAGAGACTCTTTCCGTAGCTGTGTCCAGTCCACTGATAAGCCCATCAAAGACACTTGTGTTACAGTGTTGTGTTTCTGATCACCAAACTTTCTTTTTAGTTCTTTGTTAGGGTTCCCGCCTCTCCATACATTGCCCATCTACTCTTGCATGCTGTCTCCTTGATCCGTCAGGGCCCCTGGCATAGTAACAATCACGCTTGTCTTGTGTCCCCAGCCTGATAACACCAACATCCCTGCCCTGTTGGTTCTGAGGCAGCTCTCTCTTCAAATTGTGTTTTTCCCTCTAGTTATGACTTGTAGTTTTTTCTTCACAGCTGGAGCTGCTGTAAGGAGGCCTTTAGTGATGCAAGTGGGGGAGGGTGGTCTGTACCCCCGGGGCCAGGGCTCAGTCTTCAGTGAGCCTGTGGCTCTGCACTGTCAACTTCTCTTGTATTTCTCAGCCTTCTCCCCAGCTCAGGTGGGGCTGAAGGCTCCGGTAGGCTGGAGTTGGGTGTTTCCCTCCCCCCAGGGCAGTCAGGCCTGATAACAGTCTAGCAGGTTAGGCCCTATTAGTGGGTTTTCCCTGAGAAGCTGCTTTGGTGGGTCTCGGAATAGCTTTTCTCTCTCCCTCTGCTTCTACGGTATTTCCTGTGAGAACCTGGTTGAGTTCCTGCAACTCACACACCCCTGTCCACACAGAGCCTCCTGCAGTCCGTTAGCCCGAGGTGAGGTTTGCCTAGACTGGCACTGGCTCCCTGTGACCGTTTCTGCACAGGGGCTGTGCTCAGGGAAGCCACTCCCTGCATTGGCCCCCCGCCTCTCTGGTCTTGGGGAAGCTGTTTGCCCCGGGGCCTCCCCTCTCCTGCAGATCCAAGAAAGGCTCTTGCATTTTCAGTGTTCAGCTGTTTACTTGTTAGGACAGAGTGGCAACTTCCAAGCTCCTTACATATGGAAAGTAAAACCAAAGTCCTTGCTTCCTTTATTTTGAGGCGCTTGTTAGGTGCTTAGACCCTTAGGGATGTTAAACGTGTCTTGGTGAGTTGACCCTATAGCATTATGTCTTTGTTTATACCTGGTAATTTTCCTTATAATGAGGTCTGCTTTGTTTGACATTAATACAGCCACTCCAACTTTTTTTTTTTATGTGTTTGCATAATATATCTTTCCCATCCTTTTACTTTTAAGCTATCCATATCATTTAAGGTAAGTTGGGCCTTATTTTTGATCCAGTCTGACAATCTCTTTTTTAATGAAAAAATTTATCATTGAAGTATAGTGGACACACAATGTTAAATTAGTTTCAGGTGTACAACACAGCGACTCAGCAGTTGTATACATTACTCAACACTCACCAGTCAGTGCAGTTACCATCTGTCATTGTACAGTATTACAGTGTTACCAACTACCTTGCCTCTGCTCCACTGTTCATCTTCACGACTTAGTTTATAACTGGACCTTTGTACCTCTGAATTCCCCTCACCTATTTCACCCATATTCCCCCACCCCCTCTGGCCACCACCAGTTTGTTCTGTGTATTTATGGGTCTGTTTCTGCTTTATTCATTTCTTTTTTAGAATCCATATATGAGTGAAATCATATGGTATTTCTCCTTATCTTATTTCATTTAACATAATGCCTTCTAGGTCCATCCATGTTGTTGCAAATAGCTTTTTTACGGCTGAGTAGTATTCCACTGTAGATATATATACTGTATTTTTTTTATCCATTCATCAATCGATGGTGACACTTGCGCTGCTTCCAATCTTGGCTACTGTAATAATGCTGCAATAAACATAAGGGTATATATACCTTCTCAAATTAGTATCTTTGTTTTCTTTGGGTAAATAACCAGCAGTGGAATTACTGGATCATTTGGTAATTTTTCTATTTTTAGTTTTTTGAGGAACCTCCATACTATTTTCCACAGTGACTGCACTACTTTACATTCCCACCAACCTCACATGAAAGTTCCCTTTTCTCCACATCCTCACCAACACTTGTTATTCCTTGTCTTCTTGATAATAGCCATTCTGACAGGTGTGAGGTGATCTCGTTGTAGTTTTGATTTGCATTTCCCTGATGATTGGTGATGAGGAGAGTTATTAATGAAAGATAGTTGGAAGAAATGCAGGCATGGACAAGGGTCCCCACCCTAAGAGGAAACCACTGTTAAAAGGATTTTATACCACCCTGGAAGGAGCCCTCCACCCTTTCCCACTTGAATGAACAAAAACCTGATTGGGTGATGCGCATCGAGGGTTAATCAGATTAAAACAGCCCTGTCAGGCGCCTGGGTGGCTCAGTTGGTTAAGCGACTGCCTTCAGCTCGGGTCGTGTGGGATCGAGTCCCGCATCGGGCTCCCTCTGACCCTGCCCCCTCTCATGCTCTATCTCATTCTCTCTCTCAAATAAATAAATAAAAATCTTAAAAAAAAAATAAAACAGCCCTGTCAACAAGCCCATAAAAACCCTTAGACTTAGAAACTCTGGTAGCAACCCGTCTCGGGTCCCTCCCTCTTTGGGAGCTTTGTACTATCACTCAAACTTTGCTTTGCTGCCCTCCACTCTTCATCTGGTCTAATTCTTCATTCTTTTTTTTTTTTTTTGAAGATTTTATTTATGTATTTGACAGAGACACAGCGAGAGAGGGAACACAAGCAGGGGGAGTGGGAGAGGGAGAAGCAGGCTTCCCGCGGAGCAGGGAGCCCAATGCGGGGGCTCGATCCCAGGACCCTGAGATCATGACCCGAGCCGAAGGCAGACGCTTAATGACTTGAGCCACCCAGGTGCCCCAACCTCTTCATTCTTTGAAGCAGCATGACCAAGAACCGCAGGCACTAAAGGAAAAGAAATCCTGTAACATTTTCATGTGTCTGTTGGCCATCTGTGTCTTCTTTGGAGAAATGTCTATTCAGGTCCTCTGCCCATATTTTAATCATACTATTTTTTGATGTTAGGTTGTAGAAATTCTTTGTTTTGGATGCTCTTTATCAGATATATCATTTGCAAATGACCTCTCCCATTCAGTAGGTGGACTTTTTTTTTTGTTGATGGTTTACTTTGCTTTCCAGACTTTTATTTTGTAGCCCCAATAGTTTATTTTTGTTTTTCTTGCCTGAGGAGACATATTCATAAATATGTTGCTGTGGCTGATGTCCAAGAACTTACTGCCTGTTTTCTTCTAGGAGTTTTATGGTTTCAGATTTCATATTTAGGTCTTAAATCCATTTTGAGTTTATTTTGTATAAACAAAATATAGTACAAGAAAGTGGTCCAGTTTTCCCAACACCATCTGTTGTCTTTTCCCCATTGTATATTTTTGCCCCCTTTAACTGGGTTCATTTCTGGGCTCTCTGTTCTGTTCCAATGATCTATGTGTCTGTTTTTGTGCCAGTACCATACTATTTTATTATAGCTTTGTAGACGATCTTGAAATCTGGGATTGTGATACCTCCAGCTTTGTACTTTCTGAAGATTGCTTTGGCTACTTGTGGTCTTTTGTAGTACAATACAAATTTTAGGACTTTGTTCTAGTTCTGTGAAAAATGCTGTCTGTATTTTGATAGGGATTGCACTAAATCTGTAGATTGCTTTGGGCAGTAGTATACACTTTAACAATATTGGTCCTTCCAATCCATGAGCATGGAGTATCTGTCCATTTATTTGTGTCATCTTCAATTTCCTTCATCAGTGTTTTATAGTTTTCAGAGTACAGGTCTTTCACCTCCTTGGTTAAATTTAATATTTCTAGGTTTTTTAAAGATTTTTATTTAAGAGAGCACAAGCAGGGGGAGAGGCAGAGGGATAGGGAGAAGCAGACTCCCTGCTGAGTGGGGAGCCCTACATGGGTGTTGATCCCAGGACCCTGAGATCATGACCTGAGCTGAAGGCAGGCGCTTAACCGAGTGAGCCATGCAGGTGCCCTGGTATTTTATTCTTTTTGATGCATTTGAAAATGCGACTGTTCTTTAAAATTTCTTTTTAATTGGCATGTGTAGGCTATTTATATTTAATGTAATTATTGATGGTTCTGCCATATTTTTTGTTTAGTTCATTTTTTTCTTCCTTTTGGTTTTATGTTCCCTGCCTCCATCGGTATTATTTGGAACATTATTTGCATTCCATTTACTTTTTAGCTTTTTGTTAGATATTATTAGTGATTGCACTACTGATTACAATAGTCAAAGTAACTTTTCACTCTACTTCGTAATTAATGTTTCACCACTTCACCACAAGTGAAATGTAGAGACCTTTTAAGTAAACCTTTTGCCTTCCTCTTTAATATTGTAATTTTGTCAATATAACATTTGCATACACCGAAAATCCTGAAAGACAGTAATTGTTACGTTGCAAAGTCAGACATCTTTTAAAGAACCTGAGAGGAAACATTAGTGTATTTGCACAGATCTTTCCATTTCTGCTGAGCTCTTTCTTCATTGCTGAAGTTCCAAGTTTCTTTCTGCCATTTACTTTTTGCCTGAAGAACTTCCTTTAGCTTTGCCTTCTGAGAGCTCTGCTGGTTCAGGACTCTTAGTTTTCCTTCATCTAGGAATATCTATTTCATCTGTATTCCTGGTATTTTCTGTGGATATAGTATTCTAGATGGATGGTTACTTTCAGCCTTTAAAAACTATCCAGGCATATGGCCTCTGTGGTTTCTGATGAGAAATCTGTAGTTATTCACATTGTTGTTGCTCTGTATGTGAGTCACTTTTCTTTGGCTGGTTTCAAGATTAAAAGTCTTCAGTTTCATTAGTCCATGGTGTTTTGACATGGTTTTGAGTTTAACTTTTTGGGGTTTACTGAGCTTTGTGAATCTTTACATTTATCTTTTGTCAAATTAGGGATATTTTCAACCATTTTGTTAAAAAAAATTTTCTTTACACCAATGTCTTTCTCCTTTTGCTGGGAAGCCAATTAACACATACATTAAATCTTTTTATATTGTCCCACAAGTCCCTGAGGCTCCATTTGTTTCTGTTTCCAAATGTTTTTTTCTGTTTAGCCACTCTATTTTTCACTTTAAAGTTTATAACTTTTGGCTTATTTCAAGAGCATTTGCCCTTCTTTCATGGAGTATGGTTATAATAAAACATTTACATAAAAGCTCTAATACCTTTTCCTGAGTATTCCAACACATTTAAGTTGATGTATGTTAACTTTCTTTTCCCTTTAAAAATGTTCCTGGCTCTTCGTAGGTGAGTAATTTTGGATTGTATTCTGGACATTTTTAATATTATGAGACACTGAGTCTTATTAAAATCCTTTACAGAATGATTTTTTTTAAGCAGGCAAATGATCTATGTTCAGACTGCACACGCTGATCTGCTCTGGGTGGGCTCTGGTTCTGGTATTGTTTTCCAAGAGCTATTTGGGTCTATGCCTGTGTGCACCACCAGGGGCCAATCTGTATGGTAGTTCAGTTAATACAGTCTCTACTTCGTCAGGTCAGTTCCAGGCACATGCAGCTCAGGGTGAACCCATGGTATCATATGGGCTTTAGGGGATCTTCCCATATTTCCAGATACACCTTTTCCTGGTCCTTTGGCTAAAGTAGTTCAGGTTTTGCCTCCCTGTGGTGCTGCGCACTATGACTGGGTCCAGCTTGGGGCCAAAGTTGAGGCCCCGAGGAAGGAAAAACATCACAGGGATTCTCCCCTCCACACACCCCCTCTTTGGAGTTTATGGGCATCCCCTTTTCCAGTTCCTCTTGGCTGAGTACTGTGTGTCCAGAGCCACTGCACGCAGCCAGTGCTCTGCCAGGTGGAGAGGGAGGTATCCCTCGGGTACCCTCTTGTTTGCTTCTAATGTGCAGTTCTGGTATTCAGGCTCCCCAGGAGATACAAGAGGGAAAAATATGGGAAAGTCACCACCATATTAGTTGTTACTGGAGTTTTAATCCCCCAGCCCCAATCGGCCTGTTTTTCAGAGAACTGGGATAATTGCTTTATTCCGTTAAGGGCTGTTAGTTGTAACCACTGGGAAGATATAGGGCAGAGTGTGCTTACACCATGGGGACCTCTGAAGGGCATTTCCAAACTCAGGAAATTTGTGCCCACAGGTTTACCCATCTCCTCAGAGGTCACCTGACACCCTGGTTAACATCTGGTGTGTTGGCTGTCGACAGAAACGTGGAGGGAGTGGTAAGTGGTAAGTCTGTTTAGCGCAGCAATTCCTAGAAGCCTGAGTGCCGGCCAGTGGCCTGCAGTGTCACCGTGCACTTACACCTCCCTGTTTATGCCAGAACTCACTAGATGGTGACTGCAGGTAGGTTTCACAATGTGCCCTGATGTCTTCATTGCAGATGAAACGTGGCCCTAAATGGGGGCCTACTTCTAGTTAGCAGTGCTTTTGCTACAAGGGAAGACCTCCTATCAGTTAGTGAATTGTTTCCTTTCTCTGAAGGCTCTTCTCTTCATCTTTTTCCTGGACAAAGGTAGCTTATCCTCTAGGATAGCTGTCACCTCTGTTTTGACATAGTTTAACTTCAAGGTGAACCCAACGAATTACCAGAGTAACACTGCCTAAGAGAAGGGGGGCTAAGGCTGTACGCATTTTAAAGCATCTATTAACACAGTGTGGACAGCAGATCTTTTTAAAAAAGCCCATTATGATTGCTTCCTTTTGCAAGGAGAAATCGTCTCTCAGTGTAGGGATGAAGCCCCCATGAGCTCTGTCCTCCAGCCCTGAAGTGCCGCTTCACTGAGCTGCCACAGGGCCTTGCGCCATCCTTCTTGGTACTCCTCGTTCCCCTGCTGCCCAGGGTCAGCAAGCTCCAGGGCACCGGAGCCCACGTCACGGACTTCCTGGTAGCTGGATGGTCACCGTGTTAGAATGTGGAGCTTGCACAGCCTCTTTAGGTGAGACTTTCATCCCATAGGATAAATCTCAGTTGTTTGCAGTGATCTTGATTCTTAGGTTGAAGGCACGGTCTATAGAAGAAATGACAGCAACAACCACAACCTCAAATAGGTTTTAGAACTGCACTGTCACAGATGAAAATCAGCAAGACTCCATTACCACTGCCTGTGACCCCCCCGTGCCTCTTCCTCATGCACACACTTATCACCCCTTCCTAGTGTGGCAGAGCTGACACCATGGTCAGCACAAACAGTTCCTTTGTACTTCTGTTCCAGTGCTCTAGGCCTTTGGCATGCTCAGAGCAGAAGGTAAAAAAAAAAAAAAAAAAAAAAAAAGCTTGCCTCAGTTTATCAAAATGACAATGATACTCTGTATTCAATTAAAATTAGTAAAAATATTTTATTTAATTTCAGGAACTTGGTAATTTTAAAATTTCAAATCTTTGCACACAAATCACCACTGTACTTTCTACGGTTGTGGAGGTTAGGACTTGAAGACTGTCACTTACCTCGTGTCACACAGCACAGAGATCCCAAGTCCTGGCCCTGCCCCGCCCCTTCTGACCACGACTCAGGGTCTGTGCTGTTCTAGGGAGGATGGCGAAGGGGGTGGTGTCTTTAAGGAGCTCAACTCTTCACGTGAAGACTAACGATGCCAGAGTAAGATAGATCTGCAGTCATGCCCAGACTCCTCAGAACATGCCTGTCATGTGTCTCACAAAACTCTTGTGTTTTTGTTTGGTTCCGGGCAAAGCTGTTGAAAGGAAGTTTCTAGTCCCTTGGGGGGGGCTCGGAAGTTTGGCAAAGATCAAAGCAGAAACCTCTTGAAATAAGACATTTAGGAACTGCCAGTGAATAGCGGAGAGTTCAGTGCTACGTGTCTGTGGATGGGCACCAGCCATCAAGCAGGGTAGAAAGGACACAAGGTCAGTGACCCTGGGTGTTTCGAGGGCTCTTGGAAATTCAGAGCTAAACTGAACGTTTTTAAGAGCCTCTGGGACATGGCCATTTGTTAATCCATATGTTTTTTTTCTACCCTCTCCTTGATATTCTTACAATACCACGTGCCAATCAATCAGCCAACTGAACGAGGCAACAAGAAAGAAAAAGCCCCAAGCTCTCTGAAAAAGGCACACACCAGCTGCCTTACACCAAAAAACTAGCCTCCTTTCTTTTTTAAAATTTGAGAACTGGGTTTTTTTTTTTTTTTTTTTTTAAATCTACAATCCCAGCAGAAATCCCTCCAGACCCACAAAGTGTCTGTGTTTTAGGCTCAGGAATAACCAATTGGTGGACTGGGCTTAGGGAGAATCTACCCATCTTTCTGAACGGTGACAGGTACACAGCTGTGCAGACACATCTCCAGGAAGACATACGATGCATGTGCCCAATCCAGTGTTCCCGCTGGGGCAGTCTCGACCACTGCCCAGGGCTCAGGCAGGGCCTACAGTGGCCATGACTGGCAGGTCTGGACCACTCAGTGGAGCAACCTGACCCTACATAAGACACAATGCAATCCAAGTTATTTTGCAAATTGCAAACCTTCTGAGTAAAAAGACAAAAATATACATTCCAAGGTATCTATCTGTAAAGTGCCTGGAAGATGCAGACTGCTGCCCTGAGGTGCTCCAATCCATCCATGCTTCAGCTTGCAGCTTAGATTCTGCTACTGTCACACACGTGGTATCATTCACATGATGGTTTTGTTTTTATTTTTTAAATGGCTGAGTTATAAATCCAGCTAGTGTGCAGTAATTTCATAATTTTTAATATGCATTATCTGCAATAACATTGTGACAGCTCCATACTGTGGGTTGACACACAATACTTAGAACAGATTTATCATATTTGGTCTGTAGGTAAATAATAAATGTTTTAAAATTGCCTAAATATACCATTCTGAGCCGTTTCATTCCACCAGGAAAATACAGGGTTTTTTTCCTCTCTTTAAAAAAAATTAAATACCAAAATAACTACATTTAAATAAATAACATGATGATGATGACATTTAAAAGTTCACAACAAGGCCAAAGCCCTCACCCCTGGAACACTCCGGAAAGGCCAGCGGTTTTCTTCTGGGGCAGTGTGACTGAGGCCAGGTGGGGCCCCTACTGTCACGGTCTCACCTTTGTTTCCTTTCGTCTCACTTTTGTTTTTTGTAGGAGAGAAGTCAGCTTTAGGACTGCTTCAGTTCTGAGAGGCTGAGGGGGATTTCCTGTTACAAACCAGAGAAGGACATGGATGTTTCCAAGACCCTTGTGTTAACATGCAGCTTCTGAGCCACCCCAGCACCTGCTCCCCATGAGCCGGGCAAACCGCAGTGTCATCAGGTGGACAGCTGGTTGGACGACGGCTCTGTGCCTAGAACCGGTGACAGTGACTAGTGAACATGCCACGGAGAGACCTGTGACACTTGTCTGAAAAGGGTGTGTGGTATAAGACCGAATCTTTTTTCCAAATGAAACAGGAACAGTTGTCGTTTTAAACACACACAACACTTAGGAGGCTTGTTTTACTTAGAGTGGAAAATTATGCCAGGGACAAAGTCAACACAAAGGAACAAACAACAAAAAGTAGCAGGAAAGAGACCCAGTTAAGTGCAGCTCCGCGAATCCAGCAGTTCTTTCAGTCATGGTTAACATGCGGCCCAGCATGGGCGTCCATCTGTCCAGTCTGTCCGTCCGTCCTAGATGCATCCGGCACCTGCTCTAACACGGAAAACCTGCAGATGTCATCAAGTAGCTCCATCTGAACGTTAACAGGACAGACAAAAGGAAATCATTCCATAGGCTGAAAACAAACAACAAAAACAAAACTACATTGTTTCTTTTCCCCAAATGAAATCAACACGAAAGGTCCTGTGTGATTCCAAAATTTCCAGAGTAGAAATGGAGCGATCGGAAATGTCAAAGACCCCGTTATTTTGTAAAGAAAGTACACCTCAAAATATTCTAATTCCACATGTGAACAACAAAATACTGTCTCATCTACCAGTGCCAGCCCCCAGGGTCCTGGGGAGGGCGGTGGGGACAGTCCCCGCCCTGTCCCAGCAGCTCCGCTCCGGAGTGACAAGCTGAGCTCGGGGTGGGGAGACACTGCCGGAACCAGGTTTTGTTGCATGTGGTTTTGTTCAGGTGTGACTTCTGTCTTTTAGGAGTTTTAAGGCCACCTGGGTTTTGTGTGTTCAGTGCTGAGGTGAAGTCCAACCGCAGGGCCCTCTACCCACCGAGATAACGCGCTCCGAGCGTCGGTGAGTGGCAGTGTCTCCTTTTGGCACCACAGAGTTGATACTAAAGTAAGAAAAGCTGTCCCCGTCGCTAGTTTTGGACCCCTTTCTCCCTGCCGGCTGCCGGCGGCGTGTCCACACTCAGGGCGATGACGATGCTCTCGCCGTCTTCTGTCTTGACCCGCTTCAGCTCCGGCTGCTCCGTCTGGTCGCCATTCTGGCGCTTTGTGGGCAGGGAGGCCGACGCCGAGGCATGTGTCGCCAACATGTGCAGAGGACTCGCCACTGCTGCAGAGAGACAATGAGTCAGACCCCATGTTCTCGGGTGCACCCTTGTCCCCGATCAGGCCCCCAGGGGACCCCAGGCACCCACGGTCCAGGCTCTCTGCCCAAAGGGCTGGCTACTGTGTGGGACTGGTATGGCCCGCAGTGGCCAGGGGCACAGGAGTCTGCACTGGACACCTGGGGACCAGAAACCCTAGAGCAAGTTAGCAATGGGTATTCTCAGTGACAGCCAGCATCTTTATTACTTGAAATAGTGTAGTGTGTACCTTTCACAGAACTGGGGGGGAGGCCGAGGCCCCTCGTGCCCCCCGCCACACTGGGTACTCCTGATCACTCCACACACGAGGAGGGGAGCGGGCACGTGGCTCAGGCTAACAGCTGCAACAAGGACAGCCCCGCGTCTGTGCCAGGGAATACCCTTCGGAGCCCCGTGAATCTAGGGAGTTTACAAGCAAACGTGTGCCTACAAGCCCCTGGGCTGGCTTCCCGGCTTCTCCTTGGTCCCCACCTCTACTGCCAAGCACTTCCTCTCAGCTCTTCATCCCGGGCCGGCATGGGACTTCTCTGGCCCTCACCTGCCCCCACACTGTGTGCAAGCAGGTCAACGCCAGGAGATGGGAAAAGAAAGTGCCGCTTCCTCAAAGTGGTAAGACAAGGCTGGGTTGAAGAAGGAGGCCTGGACCTCCCTTGGGAAGCGGCAGAACTGCCAGCCTTGTCAGTGTCCCAACGTGAGGTACCTAAGTTCTGACGCTACCCTCAGGCCCCGCCTCAGACCAAACCCCGGAAACAGCTCGGGGAAGCAGAGATGAAGAGGGAAGAAGACAGACGGGGGAATGTGTTGTGGAGTGGAAGTTATCAGATGAGCGCAAGGTTGCCCTGGTAACTCGGAAGGAAGGACAGACTCGGGCTACAGAAAGGCAAATCAGGAACTCAAATGCAAGGCCAAGGAGACCAGCCCCAACCCCAGGTGCCTGGCGACGGATTCATCCAAGGAGGTGCAGGGGTGCAAGAAGCTGGGATGCAGAGAGGGTGTAGGGGATACACAGACTCTGCTTGACCAGTGGGCTGGCACAGGGGCCGCCGGGGTGAGCCAGGGGCACAGAGAGCAATTCTGCAGGCTGGAGCTACCTTTCTTGTACTTGACTCAGGAAATGTCCTTTGGACAATCTCCACCCCTCCTCCTCACACAGGGGCCTCAGGCATTACTGCCGTGTGGCCCACTCATAAGACAACACCTGTCCTACCTGATTTTTTCCGGACGAGCTACGGACAGCCAAGGTATTCCAGATCTCGGCCACCTGGGTGACCTCATATGCTTCATCTGCCAAGCTTGTCAGCTGGCTTTGTGTGTGACACATGGGGCTGGAGAGAGAGCATCCTCTGGGGCAGATGGGCCCCAAAGGGGCTTTGGAGGCCGGCCACCCGGAGA
This sequence comes from Callorhinus ursinus, assembly GCF_003265705.2. Taxonomy (NCBI): domain Eukaryota; kingdom Metazoa; phylum Chordata; class Mammalia; order Carnivora; family Otariidae; genus Callorhinus; species Callorhinus ursinus. The sequence continues at coordinate 545,900 of NW_027397130.1, forward strand.
GCTGTCAGACCCCGGCCCTGTGGAGAACATACCTCCTGACCTAGACAGGAGGCCAAGGTGGGGCTCTTGTACGTGGCCATGCCCTCAGGGGACAAAGGGGCCAGCTAGACTAATGGGGGGTTATGGCTAATGGGGGGCCTCTGATTCCTGTGCCCTGTGCGTTCCTTCATTCAAGACTAAGTGCCCTGCCTGTCTCAGGAACAAGGGCCGATGTGGCTGTTGGGGCAGTGCTGACATGCAGCCCAAGTCCTTCCAGTGGGACACTGTCCCCCCCCGCCCTCCAGTGAAAGCGGTGCCCAACACAAGCCACAGAGTGCACCAGGCACTTGCTGCCGTTATGTCACCCGACTAACACACACCTTGTTTTACATGTGTTTCTGGTTAAAGACAACTTACTTAACCTACAGTGGTGATTCACGGACACTGAGGGCATGCTTGAAAGCAGCTCTTCTGACACGTTTTCTCCATAAGGCACATCACAGCCTGCGGTGCCTGAACCTGAGAAGGCCAGACCTTCTGTGCTTCGGGTTCATTTTAAACAGGAACATCAGCAAAAAAACACAAAACGTGAAAAAACAGGGCACTAACGGGCTGTGAAAAAACAGGTGTTTATGGTGAGAGCCAAGCCCAGGAGGAAGGGTCCCGTCATGTTCGACCTCAGGGGAAGCCAGCATGCCAGATTCAAGGACTGTGCCACCCTCAACACGTGTGCCCCGTGAGTACAGGCTGCGGATTACAAACAAGTGTGAGTGGGCGAGTATGGAGAGTCAAGTGCATGAGGTCATGGTCATCTCTGCGAGTCCCGCAGAGCACCAGCCTCAGGCGTGGTGGCACAGCAGGTGCTTGGAGGCGCAGTCAGCCTGTCCACAGCTCACAACAGCAGGGGTGAGGGAGCAACACCGCCCCCTCAAGCGGGTGCCTCCGCCCTCCCACGCCCTCCCACGCCCCTCAGAGGAGTGGGGGCAGCCGCTCCTGCAGACCAGCCGTGGGGAGGCGCAGGGCAAAAGGTCACGCCGGACACGCAGACCCTGTGCTGCTCCAGACACAGTGCCGCAGCGGGGCACGGCATGCAGGCCCCTGCAGCCCCTGAAACCTTCCACCTCCTCAGAACGTGGCAAGGCCAGACCCCTTGCAGCTGGACCTCGAAGCAGCACAAGCTGGAGGCCTGGAGGCTGTTTTCTGCAAGAAGGGGTGACGGCCGCGAGCACGAGGGAGACTCTTCAGGACGACGAGTTAAGCGTTAGTCCGGGACTTCTCCTTTACGGTCACCAGAGTGAGGCGACCTTTCCTCTCGACACCCGTGCCCCCCGCCAGAGGCCTAGGGTAGCGGTCTCGGCAGAGACCGACTGAGTACCTCCTGCCAGAACACAGGCCAGTGGGGGAAGGGAGCCTGAGGAATGGTCAGAAGCACGTTTTCTGGGAAGCAGGTCGAACAGCCCCAGAAGCTGCCAGGAAGGGGGTCCATCATGCACTGGCCCAGGCCTGACTTCCATATTCATGCCCTGATACCAAAGCAGACAAAATCTCCAAGGAAACTACAGACAACTTCCCTGACAAACACTGACACAAATATCCTCAACAAGACATGACCAAAGCAAATTCAACAGCGTATTAAAAGGCTTATACACCATGACCAAGTGGGATTTACCCCAGGGAAGCAAGGGTGACTACACATACAAAAAACCCAACCAATGCAACACACTGCATTAATAAAGGAAAAAACCCAGGATCATCTTGACACAGAAAAAGCATGTGATGGGGCGCCTGGGGGGCTCAGCTGGTCAAGGTCCAACTTTCGGCTCCGGTCGTAATTTCAGGGTCGTGGGGCTGAGCCCCGTGTAGGGCTCCCTACTCAGTGGGGAGTCTGCTTGGGATTCTCTTTCTCCCTCTGCCCTTCTCCCCCACCCCCACCCTTGTCTTGTGTGCACACTCTCTCTTTAAAAAAGAAAAAAACAAGCATGTGACAGAATTCAACACCCTTTCATGATAAAGCTACTCAGCAAACCAGAAAGAAGGAAAACAACGTAATAGAGTCTGTAGATGACAACCCACAGCTAACACTGGCCTCGATGGCAAAAGGTGATGCCCTCCCCTTAAGGTCAGGGGCAGGACAAGGATGCATGCTTTTGCCACTGAGACCCAGCAGCTCGCCGGAGCTCTAGCCCTGGCAGTCAGGCAGCAAAAGGAAGTCAAGGGCATCCATATGGAAAAGAAATACAACTATCTCTCCTGGAGAGGACATAATCTTCGTATGTATAAAACCCTAGCAAATCCACACAAGAAAAGCCCCTAAACCAAAAACTATTACAAGTAGTAAATGAATTCAGCGAAGTTGCAGGGGACAATATCAACAGGCAAACACTGGCTGTATTTCTATACCTTAGCAATGAACAACTTCAAAAGGAAATTAAGAAAACAATTCCAAAGGAATAAACTAGGAAGAAATTTAAGTAAGACTTTTACACTGAAAACTACAGAACACTGCTGAAAGAAATTAAAGACCTAAACAAATGGAGACGTCCATGCTCACAGACTGAAGGACGTGCTATTCACCCCGCACTACCGCCTGGAACAATCTACAGGCTCTGTGCAGTCCCTATCAAAATCCCCAATGTGTTTTTTGCAGAAATGGAAAAGCTGATCCTAAAATTTCTATAGTCAAAACAATCTTGAAAAAAAAAAAGAACAAAGTTGGAGGACTCATACTTCCCAATTTCAAAACTTCCTACAAAAGTATAATAAAACTGTGGCTTTGGCATAAGGGCAGACACGAAGATCAATGAAATATAACTGAGAGAAACAAAGCCATATATCTGAGGTCAAGTGATTTTTCTATTTTTTTTAAACAAATTTTTTTATTTTTTATTTTTTTAGATTTCATTTATCTATTTGACAGACAGCACAAAAGCAGGGGAAGTGGCAGGCAGAGGGAGCGGGTGAAGCAGGCTCCCCGCCGAGCAGGGAGCCCAACACAGGGCCCAATTCCAGGACCCCGGGGTCACAACCCGAGCCAAAGGCAGATGCTTAACCAACTAAGCCACCCAGGCTCTCCAGTCAGGTGATTTTCAGTAAGGGTGACAAAACCATTCAGTGGGGAAAGCACAGTCTCTTCAAATGACGCTGGGACAACTAGGCATCCACATCCCAAAGAATGAAGTGAGGCCCTTACCTCACATTATATATAAAAATTAACTCAAAATGGATCAAAGACCTAAACATAAGAGCTAGAACTATATAGGTCTTAGTAGAAGAAAACATAGGGGTAGGTAGTCATGACCTTGGATGTGGCAACGGATTCTTAGCTAGGACACCGCAAAGCACAAGACACAAAAAGGGAAAAGAGATAAACAAGATTCTACAACTGAAACTGGTACATCAGAGACACCATTAGGAAAGTGAAGTGATAAAACCACCGAATGGGAGAAAATATTTGCAAATCACATATCTGATTAGAACCTAGTATCCAGAATATATAAAGAACTCCTATAACTCAACAAAAAATGGGCAGAAGACTTACATAGGCATCTGTCTGAAGAAAACATACAAATAACCAAGCACATGAAAAGATGCTCAACACCACTAGTCATGAGGGAGATGCAAATCAAAACCACTGATACCTGGGGTGGCTACGTGGCTCAGTCGGTTGAGCCTCTGACTCTTGATTTTGGCTCAGGTCACGATCGCAGGGTCATGGGATCAAGCCCTACCCCGGGCTCCACGCTTGGCGGGGCAATCTCTTGGAGATTCTCCCTCTGCCTCTGCCCCTCCCTCCACTTTCCTGCTCTTAAAAAAACAACGAAAACAACCACCACCACCATCACACTCACGATACTACTTTACACCCAGGAAGATGGCCTTGGGGGGGGGGAACCAATAGAAAATACCAAGTGATGGTCAGCATGTGGATAAATGAGAACCTCACATATCATTGGTGGGAATGCAAAATGTTGTAGCCACTGTGGCAGTTTGGCAGTTCCTCAATAAATTAAACAAAGACTTGCCATATTAACAAGCAGTTCTACTCCTAGGTTTACAATCCCCCAAAATGAAAACAAGGACTCAATGCATATACACAAATGTTCACAGCAGTACTATTCACAACAGCCAGAAGGTGGAAACAACCCAAATGTCCATCAGCTGATGAATGAATCAACAAAAATGGAAACCTATTCAGCCATAAAGAAGACCTGACCTAGGCTACAACATCGATGAACCTCAAAATGTGATGCTCCCTGAGAGAGACCAGATATAAACAGCCCCATATTTTATTTACAGGAAATGTCCAGTGTAGGTAAATATCCACAGAGATAGCAGATTAGTTGCCACCAAGGGCTCAGTAAGAGGGAACCAGGAAGTAGCTGCTTACTGGGTATACAGTTTCTTCTGAACTCATTAGAGATGACGGTTTCAAAACACTGTGAATGTACTTAATGCCACTGACTTGTACACTTTAAAATGGTCGATTGTGTTATGTATATTTTACTACTTTTTTAAAAAAAGAAATAGATGATTTGAATCCTAAAGAGATACTACGTATAAAAGAATTATTGCTAATTTTAAAAAATGACAATAATGGTATGGTGCTTACACAGTACAAGGAAGTTCTTTTAGCAATGCTGGAATATTAATAGATGAAATGACACTACGTCTGGATCTGGGTGGGGAACAGATGGGGGAGAATGGAACAAGATCGGCTTTGAGTTAATTTCCGGAATGTTTGACATTTTCCATAATAACAAGCTTAAAAAAAAATATCAAAGCTGCTGACTTTCACAATAGATTAATAACAGGTACTGCTTTCCTTTCTCAAGAGTGACTTTCACGGGTAAAGAAGTCACAGGCTATGCAGCACCGAAGCGACACCTGACACTAAGGAGAGCTACCTCCAGGCCACCCTCCCTGCCCATGGGGTCTTAAAAGCTCATCGGCCACGTCCTTCCCCTTTCTCAACAGCACCTCCTTCACCCACGCAGCTGGGCGCTGCCGCTGGGGAGGAGCGTGTCGGGATGGCACGTGAAACAAAGGGATACTGAAGACACAGGTGCTGTGACGTGGTATCACTGCTGACCGGATAAAAACCCTTTTCCAAGCCAGTGATTTCTAAATGAAAGACTGCAACCAAATTAAAGAACCAATAAACAGATAAATTAAAATGGTTTTTGCTAAAAGATGACTAAAACTGGAAGAAGTTACAATATTTTTTCCACCCTTCCTTCTTCTGAGAGGGAATAAGGTCTCAGGGCTGACCCTGCGGGGATTGTCAATAACTGTGTGGCTTTCTTTAAAGCCCAAGATTAAGAAATTCATCTTTAATGCAATTTTAATTTATAAGAATTATATTTTTGGTGTTTGTTTTTTTGAGATTTATTTATTTTAGAGAAAAAGCACTCATGAGCAGAAGGGGCAGAGAGGGGGTGGAGAGAGAATCTCAGGTGGACTCCACACTGAGCGCAGAGCCCAATGCGGGTTTCATGACCCTGAGATCATAACCTGAGCTGAAACCAAGAGTTGGAAACAACCAACTGTGCCACCCAGGCGCCCCTGTGTTTTTGGTTTTGATCGACTGCAGTAATAACAATTGATAAATCAACCCTTATAGTCACAATTAAATCTTTAACATTTCTGCATTCTCTTGTTGCAGAGTAAAAAAAGTCCTCAATAAACCACATTCGAGCATTAAAATATTTGGCATTCATACAAGATCCATGAGGGCATGGGACTCAGTGACAAGGGCAGGAGGGCCTGTCTGGGTGTTGATACGGTCTGAGAGTGGTTATCAAATCAGGGCAGTATTCAGAGCCAGCAGCGTATTTAGGAGAACGGTGTAAAACTTTTATTTTAAAATATCAGTATTTTCAATAGTGGACAACTTAATCCTTTGCTTATTAAATTTGTAAAGAAGAATTTTAGATACCATCTTACACATGTGAAAGGGATACACAGTTTTTCCAACTCCTTCCAGCAGACAGTTGGACCTAAAAGGCCACTGACTTGCACCAGTGGTTCTCAGACAAGCTGGGAATGTGTTAGAAATGCACATTCTTGGGCCCCCAGGCCACACCTGTTCAGGCAGGGCCTCTAAGAGGGAGTCACCGGCCTGCACCATGGCTACACACTGAGCAGGACTCCAACCAGGAGAGGACCGACCATCCACCTCCCAATGCCACCTGTTTCCAGCTGCACCCAGGACCCGACAAGTTTGCTGCATCAAGACCAGCCACAGTGACAAACTTATTCAAAGAGAAAAGAGCAAGGCCCAAACAACTCTTAATACTTAGGAGACACAGAGCCTGAGAAGAAAGCATTTTAAATGGGTAACATTGCAAATTTCTCCGTTTGTCCACAGGCTGGCATATGTCAGCTATTATTTAAAAACAAAGAACTCTCAGGTGGTTAGTCTTCCCCAGAAAAGGTTCCAGATCTTATTCTTCCATTGCATTTGGGGTGAGGCAGAGTGGGAATCTGAATCCCATGAGGTACATGCAGGTCTCCTCTGTTCCGTAACAGCTCAGGAATGGGGCAGAAGGTCAATGCAAGACTTCTGTTCCCCACTCTCTTTCAAAGGAACTGTCTGTGGACACATAGAGCTGCTTTTGGCCAGCAGCCTGACTCTACGGCCTGAGGTTCTGCAGGCCACTGCTGAGTCCTGACGGACAGCAGGAGCTCCACACGCCTCGCAAGGGGCCACTGCTCAAAGAGCAGCAGCAGTAAGGACACTGGACTCCCACCCTTCATCTTGCTCCACAAGCCTTGGCGAAAGGAAGTTCTCTGTGCCTTTAAAATCCAAGCTCCCCTGGTCTGTCCTGTCTTCTCTACTAGGTGATGTCAGAACATTCACAGAGAGCTATGTGCACAGGACTCTTGGCTTCTGTCAGACACACAGGCACACCACACACACGCCCAGGGGAGGGCACTGCCACTGGACAGATCTGCTGAGGCACCCCTCCCAGGGGGCATTTCAGCAGGTGGGTACCAGCACCCAAACCTCCTGTTACCTCTAGACCACACCCAGGTGTCTACACAGGACAAGGCAGGAGTATTTCTAATATTTACAGAAACACTAATCTCTGCCCAAACGGCTCCTCCAGTGGGATCCAATGAGAGCTGACACCCACAACCACTTGCCAGGTACCCTACAGCACTATCAGGTTTCCTATAAGTTTAGGGACGCCTTGGTGGTTTAGTTGGTAAAGCATCTGCCTTTGGCTCAGGTCATGATCCCAGGGCCCTGGGATCGAGTCCCGCATTGGGCTCCCTGTTCATCAGGGAGCCTGCTTCTCCTTCTGTTGCTCCCCTTGCTTGCGCTCTCTGACAAATAAATAAAATCTTAAAAAAAAAAAAAAAAAAAAGGTTTCCTATAGCCTAGAAACGCAAACATCTCCTCAGACAAAAAATTAAAATTTTAACAGTCGGAACCAAAACATGAAACACTGCCATTCATAAAAGAGCAAATGATCTTCACTCTTGATATTTGTACCCTATTACCCGCGGAGGACACTGCTTACCATTGTTCACCTGGCCATGGACGGCGGCAGGGATTGGCACCACGTGAGTCCCATTTTGCGTTACAGTTTTTATTGGTAGCTGGTGCTGACCCAGAGGTGCCTGCTGCACTATGGTAACCGTCTGGACTGGGGTGGTCTGTGGCGTCTGAATGATCCGGCTAGCAGCGCCCAGTGTGGCATGGCTAATCGCGGGAATAGGTTCCACTTTCACTGAAATTTAAAAAGGCAAAGAAATGATACCAACTGATATTACTGGAAAGCTTACAGAAATCTCACCAGGTGGCCAGCAAACCTAAGACATGACATGATTAGAAAAGGTGTCTGGGCGAACAAGTCTGCTGGGCGTCTGAGAGCCTGAGAAACCACCTGCAGCAACCGCTTCTGTTGCTCACCTTTTACTTCTTTGTGATCTCCATTCTCTTGCGGCTCTGCCTTAGGAGGGGCCAGCACGGCCGCCTGAGTGACCACGGCCTGGCCGGCGACAGTGTATGTGCTCGCCGGGGCCAGGCCGGCCACGCTGGTGACGGACACCGCAGGGATCTGGTGGACGACATGCACCGTCTGCACGACAGGCTGCTGGGAGGTCGAGGTGGTCACGGGAGCAGCAACCGTGTAGGTGACGGGCTTGATCGTCGGCGGCAGCTGCCGCTGCACGGCAATTAAAACGGGCTGACTAGACAGAGGCGAGCCTGTGGCAGACAAGGGAGCAGGGGTGAGGCGCAGTCGCCCATCTTCCTCCAACTGTGTCCCAGAGCCGACCAAGTACAACCAACCCACTCACAACACACAGACTAATGAGAGGACGTGCCCCCTTTCACCCTGTAACAGTGAAGTCACTCACGATGGGAGAAATGGGTTATTTTAATGGAGATACCTAATTCATGTATCTGACTGCAAAAAATGCAATTCTTGCTCTATTCAGATCTGTTCCAACACCTCTTCCCACAGTTCTTTCCTCACGAAAAAGAAAATGTCGACACAGTATATGGGAAGAAGCTACCTATGGAGGCCCAAACAAAGGGGGCCATGCTCCCCCAGGATCAGTCTTTATCTTATGGTGGGTGCAAGGGAACCGCAAAGTCCAGACACAGTTACAAGCTCTGCCAACCAACCTCTGCTCCTTTTGGTTTTGGCACAGAATAAAGGAAAAGACACCCGGGTGACAGGGGTTACACATGGGTGACATGTTGTCAGCATGGTCAGGAATCCCACTATCAAAATGCACATCTTGCGAACCAAAGAGGAACCATAACAGAATTAGTTCGGACACATTTCCATGCTATATTATTTTTTGTTTTTTGTTTTTAAATTCTCCAGAACACACATTTTTATTCTGCATTGCGACTTCGTAATGAAATGCTCACCTATTCATTAAGTGAACAGTTTCTGCTGCGAAACAGTATCTAGTTTGTCTAATTTGTGTTATTTCTTTGGGTGGGGGATTTTTTCATAATTTTTGAATGATGAAGCAACTAAGACACAGATTAATTCTAAATTATTTCAGGCATCTACACAAGCTATTTACATAAAACAACGGTCATTGATTTTTTAAATACTCACAGCGCTATTAGCTTTTCAGAGCTTACAGCATGCAGGTACACTGTGCAGAAAGTACCAGGTACAAAGGAGCCAAGGCCTCTGCTGCATTCCTTCTGAGGAGCCTGGCGCCCCTGCCTTTCTGACCCACCCCCTTGCCCACCATGCCTGCCCTGTCTCTGCACATCTCACCTGGTGCACTCTGGGCAAACCGTGCCTCCTGGATGACGGCCAGTTTGGGCTGTGAGGCGCTGGGCTCAGGTTCCAGGGGGGCTGGTGAACCTTCCCTCGACAGGCTCTCGGGAGTCTGGGCACCACTGGAGTGAGCAGAGAGCACTCCAGCGTGATTGGGAGAGGCTGGGGCACTTCTGGATTACCAAAAAGAAGACAGTGGATTTTTACAGGTGAAGCACTCATAAAGCTGCCTTGTTTCAATAAAGTGCATTCCGAAAAAAGGGGTGTCATCTGTCTTCTGCCAACCGACTACAGCTCTGTAAGTCCTACTTTCTGTGCGAATGCCCATGACCTGAGATGGATCCCCAGCGAGACTCACTCAGTTGTGACAGCCAGTGTGCCAGTGCTGGGCAACCACAGCTCCATGCCCAGCACAGGCTACACCGCCGTGGAGCTGGACTGGCTGCCCTCTCGAGCAGCTCCTGTCCACCGGCATCAGGAGCCAGCAGTGTGCAAGGAGGCAGGGGCTTAAGATTTACGTCATGGTCATTTCTTTTGTTTGTTAAAAACAGAGTATCTATAAGCTAAAAATGTATAATTTGAAAATCAGGCAATTAACATTGTGTAAGTCAACCCTGAATGCGGCTTTAAAGAGCTGTTCACATGCCAAATGAAAGGGCCACACACTGCTCATCAAACGCAGTATGTAAGGAGTCCGATGAAGCCACAATGGCAACATGGGAACACAGTTTAAAGAAAACTTCATCAACAATCTGAACTGTTTCAGACCACTATTAAGAAAAAGTCCATGGGTAGCATCCAACACTTCTTTTCAAATCCCCACCCCAAACATTTAATCATAATGCATTTGGCAATTCCTTCACTTGCAAAAGGAAAATTGACCAATACATGGAAGGTAAATTCACTGACCAGTAAGTGAGGTCTTTTTGTTTGTCTTTTTTCCTTACCTAGAGGAGAGCGGTCCCAGAGGGGTTCTAAAGCAAGGCACGCCCCTAGGCCGTCTTTTCCTAAAAGCCTGCTCTATTAATTTGCTTTCAGAGGCAGGATCTATCCTCCAGAATGAGCCTTTGCCTGGTTCTTCCTGGGAACGTGGTACTTTGATGAAATAACGATTCAGAGAGAGATTGTGGCGAATTGAATTCTATGAAACATAAAAAAATACGTAGAATTCATATATTTCTTTGCTGAGAAATCAAAATGTGCCCCAGTTTTAGTGCCCTGCAAAGCAGAAACCTAGCACTCAGCCCTTGCAGAGGGCAGACAACTTTAAAAGCAGCACTGTGCTGGAAGGAACCAGCCCTTCTCCCCTGAGTGAAGAAGGGGCTCAGGGTGTTTCCCCTCCGCCGGAGGCTGACACACGGCTCTGGGAACAGAGTGGCAGGGTGGCCACCAGGGGGGCAAGAAGGGGACCTGGGGAACAAGGAAGGGTGGGAAATCGGCACCAAAGGGAAGGAGGCAATTTCCAACAGGAAAAATGTCAACTTCCATCTTTTTTCCAGGTAGGAAACCAAGGATTATCACTGTTGTCATCTGACCTTTCCTGCGGGCCTCTCCCTTCTTAGAGATGAACAGAGCCAAAATAAGCCAATCCTTTAAAATCTTTCTGAGCACAGAATTAGCTTATAGGAATCTGTCATAGCCATCTAAAATGAATTAATCCAGTATCAAGTATTCAGTAAACCAGCAAAGGAGAAAAATGAGCTAAACGTTGGCAAGTATTATAGACACCATCTTCCGGTAACAAGAGCACTTTCCAAAATGCTTCCATATATGTTTTTTAAGTTTGATCCACAAAATAATCTTGTGAGGCACATACAGAAAATTTCTCTCTCAACCCCTACTCTAAAAGCTTGGCTCACAGTTTACAGACGATTTCAGGAAAGCTCCCCACTGCAACCTGAATAACTCTTGGCAGCACACCTGATCCTGAGCCCTCCAAAAAGTCAGGAACAGCTGGAGGAAAGTCATGCATCCACATCATTTCATGTGTTTACATTAATGTTTAAATTTAAAATCAAAATTAAACTACTAAAGTTTCAAAATGGTGGTAACTCACTGTAAAATTCTGGGATATTCAAAACTCACTTTTAAATTCCTCCCAATTAACCTTCTAACAGAACTGCTAGCCACAGCCTGAAATACTGCATTTGCCAGAGGTGGGCTCAGAAATCAAAATGTATCAAATTCTACTTTACAGCCCAACTCGGGGACTGTTCAAGTGTCGCACCAGTCATGGGCTGTGATGAACACCACGTAAGCCTGTGGAAGCCAGTCACCTCGCTGGCAACATGAAGGTGCAGGCTAGACTGTGTCTGTGTTTTGTGAAATTGTTTACAAATAAATGCATTCTGTGAGATTTGGAATATTTTAATAACCACAGATACTTACTATTATGTTTCATCACAGGGTTTAGCTAATAACCAACAATACCTTTCTATTAATTCCTCCGGAAAATCAAATTGTTACTGGTGCCTCCACCAGAGAAAGAAGACAATCCTCCTCCAAATACACACAGACATTCTATGTTTGGAGGAGAAAGAAGGTAGACTCCAAGACTGTGGGTTGAGAAAAGCAGACCCAGACCACGACACTACAGAGCACTCTCCCTGTGAACAAGACAATCCTTACAACTGCCCAATGAGGGTCAAGAGGCCCTCAGAAGTGACCGCCAAGCCGCAATGAAAAATGTGGGAGGTTTTTTAGGAGCCCCTGCCGAAGGCTGTTAATCCTGTAATGTGGTATTACTAGGAGGAAAAAGGGAAGTGAGCACAGGGGGCATCTGGAGGCAGGAAGTGTCACTCCAGGGGACTATGGCACTAGTATTTCTTCCCCCTGGTAAAGGAGAACAGGACCAGGGGCTGTGGTTCCATGACCCTCATGCCACCGACAAGCTGTATGCAAGTTCTGAGAGGAAGGAGTTGCTACTTTCTGTCCTGAAAATGCGACAGAACCTATTAGGCACCATCACAACAGGGTCTAACCTCCTCTCCACTCACAATGAGCCTACAGAACAAAGAGGCTGTGATTTTCTAGCCAGAGACTAGAAAATGTGAGTAAGTAGTAAGAGATATCTAATGCAGACAGAGATGGAATAAAGTAACTGTATTTCTAAGGTAATTTAAGACCTTTGTAATTTGATCAAGTCAAGCTACATACACTAAAATCACACTGACTCAGACTCTAATGATTCAGGAATTATTATATGCAGAGAAAAGGCAGCTTATTATTCTTTATAACGAACTACAGAGAAAAGGATCTGCAATACTGAGCACATTCTCTTCCCCCCAAACCCTCCCCTACTCAAGGCTGCTTCCCAGAACCCTGAACGACAGCCCCTCCTCCCTCCTGGCCCCTCAGCTGACCCAGACCCAAGGGAAAGGTGCAGAGCTGGTCACTGTCCTCGTGAGCGCCTCTGGCACTCCTGCCTAGACTCTAGTTTCTGTTTGTCCAAATCACACTGAACACTCTACTAAGGACTCGTAAAGAAACTGATGAGGACATGTCAAGTACCTTCCAGAAGGCGAGTTCAATGTGCAGAATGAGGTGAACCCAAAGCACTCCCTCTATTTCAAGAAACCAGCTCTGGTCCTTTCAGAGGCCCAGAGGCCCAAAATTCAAATCTTCTAATCATAACAAGTACCTCTAACTCTGGGCTGGGTAAAATTTTAATTATAAATAATAAGAAAACATTCTGGCATAAACAAGCAACCAAAGGAAAGAAATATGCCATCTTTCCAGACACAGTCCAGATCTTGCTTTATTCTAGAGTTTCTTCTAGACCAATCAAAAAGCTTTGCCATGGGGAGACAATGCAAAATGCCAAAAGTAAGCCTGAAAAGTAGCTGTGGACTTCCACTGGGTACTCAGAACAGGAGGGGCAGGAGTGTCAACACATGTCTCTTAGGAACTGATGCAGAGCGCGGGGCTCAAGCCCACCAGGTCCCATTCTCCCTGCACAGCCACCTCCCTCACCCCACAGGGGAGGGCAGGAGGCAGTCTGGAAACCCACATATTTTTAATTTTTAAAAATATTTCTTTATTTTAGAGAGAGAGAGAGAGAGAGAGAGCACGAGCTGGGGGAAGGGGCAGAGGGAGAGAGAACCCTAAGCAGACACCCCGCTGAGCGTGGAGTCCAACACAGGACCTGATCCCACGAGCCCAAAATCATGACCTGAGCCGAAATCAATCAAGAGTTGGACGCTTAAACAACTGAGCCATCCAGGAACCCCTGGAAACCCACATTTTAAAAATGGGCTGTTTGAGGTGACAGTCTTCCCCCTACTCTCTATGCAAAGAAAATCCTAGCAAAGAAAACAGATCGGGCTCTTTTATGAAACAAGGCTGCAAAACGAAAAGGCTTTTTTGTTTTAAGCCAAGAGTGAGGAAATGGGAATAAGGTCTCCATACATACAAAGACTTTAAGCATGGTCTCTTTGGGAAGGGCACCTCAGAGAATTCTGACAGAAAAAGGACACATGTGGGTCAGTACTGGGGACAGCCAAGGACCTCTGAGGACAGAAAGAAATTGAGTGCATGTCCATAAATTAAAGGGAGGCGTGCAGCAGGAAATCCTTTTCCTGCTAAAATGCTGGAGCCAGGAAGTATGAAATGTCTCAGGAGCAGCCTGACATGGGCAAGAGGCGCAGAGTCACCCTTATGGACCTTGATCTAGACAGAAAAGATGTTTCAATAAAAACATTAATGACAACTGAACAGAGAGGGTGCCTGCCTTGCAGCAGTTATGTCTGTTCTCTGCTCTCAGCATGCTACGAAGTCACCTCCAGTGGCCAGGAGCAATCAGTGCACGTGGGGACTGCACCTGACCCGACTAACTCCCCACAAGACTGAAGCCAGGAGGCGGCCACCCCTGAGAGCTGGCCCTTGCCCCTCGGCCAGAAAACCACATGATGCTTGGAGGCAGTTCTCGCATAAATGGATGTTAAGGAAACACAGGGAAAGAGATCATTCAAAGCCTGGCCAGGCTTTTCAGAAATACTCACTCCTATTAAGCCCAGCTAACTACTGTTTCCAATCACCAGAATTCTGCACATAATGTGCTTATGAAACCCTACCACACTCCTGACAGGGCATTCTGAAACCTCACCTGCCCACACATAGGAGCTTTGTTCCAAGTACAATCACCAGACACGGACACAGATTATCATCTGGTTCTGCTTCCTCTGTTTTACATTTTCTCTGAAGCACAACCTCACTGTTCTAGATTAAAATATGGTCAGTATCACAGGGATTTCTTGTCCAATGTGCTGAGAGACCTGCCAGGTAGCTGGATATCAAAGTGTTCTCCAAATCCAGCATTTTCCTCACTGCCAACTAAGAAATGCCACCTAGCCGTGCACAGGGAGGCAAGCAGGGTGCAGATGCCCCAGGCCGGGAGGGGAGGATGGGTCTTACTTTGTACCTTCCACAATCAAAGACCCTTACATGACTAAAGACCCCTTACAAAGGCAATGTTCAGGATTTGGCTGATGGACTATTTTTATTATAACATGTTTATATGTCTACAGGAGGAAGAAGAAAGTTTTTGCCCCTCATTAAACAGAAAAAGGTTCCCCCAACCTCCATCACTAGGTTATGGTTATGGTTCAGCAAACACATTTCTCAGAGGATCATTTACTCACTAAGCCTGAAAGGAAGACTGTTGCCATTCCTTATGACTTAATGAATTCAAGAACTGCAAACCTATGTTTCTTCTTTTATTATGTTTTTAATATTCTGTATTTCAGATTTGCCCTTCCCATATTGCCTGAATTAGAGAGGTCCTACTAAACATCCAGTAAGCAGACACACAGAACACAGACACACAGAAGAAGAAAAAAACTACAAAGTTTAAAAACTAAACTGAATTAAAAAGCTGAACAAGGAAATATGCACTGATTTTTCAAAGAGTCCTCTGAGAAGGACCAGGTTCCAGACAGCCCAGGAATGATCTGAAAGCACAGGTGCACAAGCAGGAGGGCTCCCTAATTTACGCAGGGCAGCACCACATTTATCTGTGTTCCTGTATGGCCCAATGGGAGAAGGTCTTTTGAAGAAAGGGTTCCTTGATAAAACAGTCTGAAAACCATCTGTGTAGACTTCAAGAAGCTAGGTACACCAGCAGATGCAGATAAGGAAGACAGAAGAAAGCCTAAGTGAAGGGCTGGGTTTTTAACTTTACTTCAGACACAGGGAGTTAATTGCAATGGTTGAAGGGAAACCTTTCAAATAATCCATGCCTTTCCCATCCGTGGGGACAGTGACCATAAAAACCACAGGCTGAGGTCTGCTTCTAGAGCCACTATTCCTCCTTCTGCTCTGTGCGGAGGTCAGAGCGTAGGGACGGTGGCCTACGACACTTCCTCCTCCCTTAGCAAAAAAGGGTCTCCCTCTACCTTTGCCCTGTGCCCAAGGTACGGGAAGCAGCTTAAATGTTCTCTCAGTTGTCAATCAGCACCTACTGACATATCACAGCAACATTTCATAACAAACCGAAACAGATTTACCTGCCAGCCCTTGTCCGCTGTCCTGTAGTATGGATAATTTTTAGTGATGTGAGTATAAATTCCATTTAGAGTAAGCTGCTTATCAGGAGCCATCGTAATTGCTTGTACGATTAATTGTGCATAGGAATAAGGAGGCTTTGAATCATCCTGTATTTAAGTTAAAAAAAAAAGAGATTATTGAAGTTATCAAAATTTTTACTAAGTTCACTAAAATTCAGGATTGTTGATATTTTTAAGTGTTCCTCTGAAATGCTTAGTATTCCTTACTATGAAAATAATATAATCTGATTGAAAAGCATTTGGAAAGTTTATAGGAAGCAAATGGAAAAATGCACAAGCAGTGTAAAAACGAATATTAAAACCACATAAGGAGAAACTCCACACGGCAAATATGAAAAACAGAAGGAAAAGAAAAAAGCTACTTGACCTCCGTAGAGTCCAGGGCAACACATGTTAAATCATGGCCAGAGGCACGTCACATTGATCTAGCAATCGAGTGAAGAGTCAGGATGGTGAGGGGAGGAAACTCCCTCCCAGGCCCTGGTGGGTCCTCACACACACGAGGGCCAAAGTGACAGCCACTCAGAACTGCCCCATCCCATCAACTGAGAAGCTCCTCACATTAGGAAACCCCACAAGGGGAAGCACCATATGCCAGACGTCGGGCTTCAACCCTGGGGTCTCAGGCACTCAGGTGGGCGCTGTTCCAGTGTGCAGGGCTGCTGTGCGCACCGCAGAACATGGACATCCCTGCTTCCAGCGCACTCCAGGCCACAAGTGGCTCCTTGTCACTGTAACAGCTGAGAACCCCACATACACGTGAATAAGCCCACTGGGGAGAGGGTCCACCCCTGGTTGTGAACTGGAGAATGTACCAATCAACTTAAATGAACCACGAAGCATAATAGTGAATGCAAACAGGAAGCTGCAAAAGAATATATTCAAGATGATACTTGTTACATGAGGTTTAAAAATGAGCAATTTAGACACTGCTTAGGGATAAACACAAGGGGAGTAAAAGAAGAGACAAGCAGAGGACTGACGGACAGACAAGGCAGGAGGACAGACCTGCTAAGGAGAGGAACACGGGCTTCAGCTGCCCAGGCCGTGCTCCGTCCTGACGGCCAGCGGTGGGGACGTGTTCCACACAGAAAGACAGAATCATCTACAACCGCAGCACCCCACTTTTAAACAGCTAGTATTTCCTGAGCACTTACACTGGGCTCGGCCCCGTCTATGCTGAGTGGACACACTCTGAGTTACACGGAAGGGCCAGGCAGACTGGCACCACGGGAGACCACCCCAGGGACCAGGGAGAGAACATGAAGCCTTCTTCACTGCGCTTCTGCCATTCAGTGCGTTTCCTTGTTACCTTTCTTCTATATGTTCCCCAAAACTTTTTTTTACTGAAAAATGCAACATGGGCAGGAAAGCCCATAATACATCCTTATCAGCTGAAAACAAATTTTTATAAAGTGAATGTCAGTACAACCAACACTAGGTCAAGAGAGAAGAGACAGCCCACATGCCAGAAGTTTCCATATGCCCCCTGAGCCCATAGCCTCTACCATTATTCATGACATTTTACAGTAATCACAGTCTTGTTGTGATTAATTACAAGTTTTATCATCTCAGAATGCATCCTGAAAAAATACAATTTAGTTCTGACTGATTTTAGGTAGGCAAATGGACAAAATGGAATCCTACAGAGGGGAGCCTCTTTGTACCTGCCTCCCCTGCCCAGCACACCTCGTGTACAAGGCTCTTGGCTGCAGCAGACAGGCAGTGCCGGCTACGGGGCACCCATCCCATGGCTGTGCCATGTTTTACTGCGCAAATACATCACATTTCATACACAAGTAACTAAAATAATACTATGCATTGCTTTATGTTTTTCACTCAGCATTATGCCAAGGACACTTCCACATCGTTAGCTATGTTGCATGATAGTCCCCTGCTTGATCATTCTTCTCTTATGGGGCATTTAGGCTGCTTTAAATTTTCTATTTTATATAAACTTGTGTTTGAGATTTTTGCCATTTCCTTTAGACACAGTCCTAGAAGGGGCATTCCTGGGTCAAAGAATAAAAACATGCAGGGTTACAGCGTGAACCATCTCAAAAATGTGTGTTCTGTGCACACGTGCATTCAGACAAAGTGCACACACAACCTTCCGCATCTGTGACAGCAGGACGAAACCCCAGGAACAGTTTCCTGGGCCACAGTGCACATCACCTTGTGAGGACCACAGGCTTCTCTTGTCTTTCACCGGCTCAGCTCTCAACACCTGGGTCCACAGCTGCCAATGGGGAGCACCCAGTGCTAAATGACCAAAAGAATTCAAGACCCCCCGCACCCCAAGAACATGCTCAATAGGGAGGGGCCCCACAACCAGCCATGCATCCACTCTGACGTGCACTTCTCAAAGGCCCTGGTGGGGGTGTTCACAGACCTGCAGACACTGAAGTGAGGATAGCTGGCTGTGTGATGGCCCCTGGGTTCTGTTTCAAGGCTATAAAACATTTACCTTTGGGCTGTCTCCACCAGAAGCTTCCTTTTCATTTTCTGGCTGTGAGTTGTCGGCCATTAAATTGAGGTCAGCTGGTATCACACGGCCCATTTTGTACCCCGAAGACCCTGCTCCCCGGGGGCTGGATGGGCAGGAGTTTGCAGCACTGTGGACGGGAAAAGGTCACTGCTATCAGTCTATTACAGAACATATGTCACACTGTGCTTCCATGACCCGTTCTGATTTCAAGTACAAAATCGGAGCATATCAGAATTTCCTATGGAACATGGCCTCACTAGTTCTCTGTGAAGGTTAGGATCACTCCAGGAAACACATGGAAATCAGGTATCTGCTTCCCATGTGTTATTTTATATAATCAGAAAACAAACTCTCAAAGGGGGAGGTGGTCCACCTGTTTCACCAGTGAGGAAGGAAACTAAGGCTCAGAATGGTTCTGGAACTTACCAAGGACACAGAACCAAAAGTGATGGCCCCAGGGCTCCAACCTGGCAGAGGGACACAGAGCACATGCTCCGCTGACTCCCTTCCCACCAAGGGACATGGCCTCCAGCTACACCAGAAAGGTCAGGGACAGTCTGGAGAGAGAGGAAGGCGGCCAGGCCAAGCCCAGGCAACACAAAGAGGGGATGAGGCCGTGGACATGGACCCAGGCGGCATCAGGCCCTGGAGCAGATGTGTCAGGTCAGTTGGACACAAGACATCCCAAACACAGAAACAGGAACCTATTTTTTCCCGATTATTTATTTATTTATTTATTTATTTTTAAAGCAAACTTTACCGCCAACATGTGGCTAGAGCACACGATTCCCAAGATCAAGAGTTGCACGTTCTATCGGCTGAGCCAGCCGAGCACCCAAGAAACCCATTTTTAAACACATGTGCTTTTTTTTCACCAGGCAGGGCTGGGGTGCTGCTTCTTGATCTCGGTGATAACGGAAGGCCATCCAATACTCATCTGTGGTAATTCCCCAAACCGCACATTTGAGCTCCTGTTCCCTTTTCTATGCAGGACCAGACTTTTTTTTTTTTTTTAAAGATTTTATTTATTTATTTGACAGAGAGACAGCGAGAGGGAACACCAGCAGGGGGAGTGGGAGAGGGAGAAGCAGGCTTCCCACCGAGCAGGGAGCCCGATGTGGGGCTCGATCCCAGGACCCTGGGACCACGACCTGAGCCGAAGGCAGACGACCAACGACTGAGCCCCCCAGGCGCCCCAGGACCAGATTTTAAAAAGAGAATGAGCCATGGAAGCGGAAGGACACCGAGACAAGACAGTCTAAGAAATCCATTAAGTTACACAGCAGTGTGTGCGGTTAGATCGGAGCTGTATTTGGGGGGGAGGGGAAGACAAGTATTGCAAATATATAGAAAACTTCTGGAAAAAATACCTCAGAAACAGGAGTTACCTCCAAAAACCTGAGCTGAGAGTGGAGCAGAAGAGGCAAGGGGAGGGGGCGACACGCTCCTGGCCCGGCACCCTCCACAGCAGTACCAGCCGCTCCCCCAGGAGCACGCACTCACTGGATGGGTGTCTACTTCAGGCCAGGAACCACTCTCAAAGTACCGGGAGAGGAGCGGCAGGACTGAGCGGAACCTATACTTCACCGTTTTGAAGACGAGCTAATGTGTGAGAAGTGCTGACGTGGGGAAGGCGAGTGGCCCTACGGGGCTGGACGCCGGGTCTGGAAAAGTCAAGTCGGCTCCACCATAGGCCGTCCACAGCCAGGCTCCCACACGGCTGTCTTGCCCAGTGAGGGCACTACACGACTCAACGCTGGCCACAGTGTGAGGGACCGGGGCGTGAGGACGGATGACGGACAAGGAAAGTAAGAGGAAGACAGAGCAGAAGGTGAGGAGAGGCTGTGGGTCAGGAGCTGTTTCCCCTCCCGCCCTCCCGCCCCCCGAGTGTCCACGCCCACTTGTCTAGTGAGTTGGGGTGCTGCCTCCACGGCTGCAGCACCCACTGTGGGCCGCTCTCCCACTGGGGGACACAGGGCTTGCTCCTCTTCCACTGTGACCAGCGTACTTTCACACAGTGCTGAGCAATAATCTGGCCACGCGGCTGCCGACGGCTGCCTCTGCACGGACACAGTGGCTGTTTGGTCCCCACAGTCACATGCAGACACAGGCAGCTAAGTGGGGCAGCCAACAGAGAGCCGCAGGAGGAGGCAGGGGAGGGAGGGGCCGCCGGCCGCTGCCACGCAAGACACCAGGCCCGCGGCCGCAGGAGCACAGCCAGTCCACTCACCACTCCCTCCACTTACAAATAAACCAACACACACAGCCTCCCAGGAGGCCTACTGCTGATGCTCGTTTTTAAGACAGGAAATAGAAGTGTTCAGCTGAAAGGCGTAAGCCAGAGCCACCAGTTCTCCGTGTGCCCTCCCTGCCTCTGCCACACGCAGCGTCAGCCTGGGCAGACGAGACAAACCCCACCCTGCTGCCCAGCCGTGCCCTGGACAGAGCTGGACGGCAGGGGCCTGATCAAGAGAGCAGCACGGTGTTCACTCTGCACCTCCATCTCCAACACTCACAGCCAAGATCACTCCTCCCCTCTTGTGAGAGCCAAGAGAACCTAGCGGACTGATGCCTCACAGCAGAGTTCCACCTCAACCACACGTGGCAATCTCACCTGCTCCAAGCACACACGTCAGCACGATCCCGTGGCTGTTCTTGACCTGACCCTCAGCTACTGTCCTCTGAGAGCTCAGCACAACCTGACCGTTGTACTCTGGCTTCTGCACTGACAGCGTGCCCCGAAGCCGCTCACCTCTGCTCCGTAAAGCACCCAGTCTCTCTTAAGACATGACAAACAAGTTTGTCGCTTCACTGTGATCAAACTCATCAATCCAAAGTACAAGTCATCAGAATTTACATGAAATTGCAGCAAACTCGGGGCACCAGGGTGGCTCAGATGGTTAAGCGCCTGCCTTCAGCTCAGGTCATGATCTCAGGGTCCTGGGATCGAGGCCCACATCGAGCTCCCTGCTCAGTGGGGAGCCTGCTTCTCCCTCTCCCTCTACTGCTTCCCCTGCTTGTGTGCTCTCACTCTTTCTGTCCAATAAATAAATAAAATCTTAAAAAAAAAAAAAAAAAGGAAATTGCACCAAACTAAAAAAACTCAACATGCAAATGAAAACATATCTCAGAGTTTAGACCAAAATGGTGATCACCTGCCCCTTCAACTTACACTCAAATACAGAGAGTCCATAAGTGAAGGCCAAGAACATTTGGGAACTGTGTTTCAGACGCAGGAAACTGGGAGCAAAGGGTGTGTGAAAACTGAATGGCATGTGCAGCGCCCTCACACCTCCCTCTCTGCGTTGTGTCCACCCTGGGAAGGGAGCGGCACGGCTATGTGCTCCTGCCCGTTACTGTGACTTATGACGGCTTCTGCAAGTCCCAAGGCAGGAGGTGAGGAATGAAATTGGGATGTGGTCATGGACTGCTCAGCAGGCACGCCCCCGCAACCCGACCCTATGGTGACGCCCACCCACCACATAAGCTGCTGTACCTGATGGTTCCTGTGGGGGAGGGAAGGGGACTGATGAGGTGGGCCATGGTGTCTGGAATGTTGATGGTCAGGGGCGAGATGTGGGCCTGCACAGGTTTCACCGGGGATTCGGGGGCCTCCTGCTTCTCTCTCTTCTCACTGGACAGGGCAGTGAACGTGATCTTGATGTTTGTGCTCGGGAACCTGAACGTGCACCTGAAAAAGAAAAGCCAACTGTCAGTACCTGTCTGCCAAACTGGAGGATGGGGTGTCCCGTCCCATCCGCAGCAGGACATAGAGCCCAAGTGTCCCCAAATGCCACTGGAGCTTCATCTTGTGTGGAGAAGCCACCGAGAAGCCCACTTCAAGCTCCCTGCATGTGTTACGATTCGCTTAATGAATGAAACCACAAAAAGGCATTTCATGACTTTAAAACACTAGTAAATAAATACATTCTTTAGACGAGCCAAATATAAGGAGAAAAAAGACTCAAACATGACTTAATCTGCATTATTCCTTTGCAAATAAATATACAGGTCTATCTGGGTCATTAAAGCAATGTAATTTTGTGGCTGTTTCTTAATTAAGAAAGAAAAATAATTCCTTTTGAAGAATCCTATCACCTTTTTTACTGAGCAAACAAGAGCCAGAGATATTAAATTTCAGAGGAAAAGGTTTACAGTTCAATACTCTGGTTTACCTTTAATATAGCTTCCTTGACATAACTGAAGTATATTTATTTAAAAAAAAAAGTAATGCAACCCAAACATCTTTAAAGAATTAAATTTAAAAATAGCTCCACAGACTCCTGGTCTCTCTCTGATCACACATCCAGTTAAACAGCGCCTGATCTGTGTGTATATAAATGGCCAAACAACCAGCTGACCTCTACATGTCCATCGCAGGGCACCCGTCTTGGTGGTCAGCTCCGCCTGCCACGGAAAGATCCAGCATGGAGAGCAGAGGTCCCTCCCACTTCTGGTGACATTTTCAACGTAATTCTTCCCAATGCTCTAGTTAAAGGCTAGAAAGGATGCCATTTGGCAAGGTTTTGACACTTGCTGCCTGGTCTCCTCCCCCTACACTCCCTCCTTCGAATGCACTGACATCAGGTTCCCTGCCTCTTTACTTCCCTCATGAGGCACACCAGTCAGTCCTGCAGTCTCACTAGACAGAGCAGAACCTGAGTGACTGCCTCCTTCCTGGCACCCAGCACCCACACCCTTCCCTGTTCCTACCTCTTGGGGCTCCTTTTGAATCCATACTGGACTCTCCTTTACATCCCCATGTCTAATGCCCCAGACCAAGACTCCAGCGTCTGTGCTTCTCTGTCCACATTTACTGCCTGGGCAAGCTCAGCCAGGCCAGTGACCTTCACCTCTACACACTCCCGAAAGACTCCAAAATCCACATTTCCTACACTCTGGACCTAATCTCTCACCACCTTCCTGATGCTGCCCTCTGTACCCACACTGGGCATCTCTAATAAGACCTCACACCAGCTCCTTCCCAGAGCTCCCCTTGGCAGTGAATGGTATCACCCAGTTGCTCAGGCCAGAAACACAGGATTCACCCAGCCTATCTGCTAAGCCATCAGCTCTCATCTCAGAACATACCCATCATCAGAACTGAAAACATCTGCTCTACCAGAAGCCCTGTTAAGACACTAAAAAGACAGGCCATCTTTTTGCCTTGTTCACCTTCCAGGAGAAAATTTTTACAAATCACCTATCAACAAAGAACTCATATCCAGACTATAAAGGTCTATCTAAAGGTAACAGTAAGAAAACAAACAATCCAGTTAGAAAATGGGCAAAAAGTAAAAAAACAAACACAAAAACAAAAAACACTTCACCAAAGATATATAGGTGGCAAATAAGCATGAAGAGATGTTCAACCTTACTAGCCATTAGGGCAAGGCAGATTAAAACTGCCACGAGATATCTATCACTCAATACTGGAATAGGTAAAACTTACCAGACTGACAACACCAAGTAACAGTGAAGATGACCTACACTGCTGGCAGGAAGGTAAAAAAGTGCAGCCTTCTGAGAAATCAGCCTGGCAGTTTCTCCTGAAGTCACACATGTGTATCAGAGGATGAGAACCAAGCTGGGCCAGGAGAAACAAACACTTACATTCACACAGAAACCTGTACAGGAATGCTCACAGCAGCTTTCTTTGGAACAGTCAAAGACGGGAAACTACTCCAAGGTCCTCCAATGGAAGTAAAAACTGTGGTTCATCACATCATGGAACACCACTCGGCAACAAAACGGAATGAGCTACTGGTGCAGCAACCACTGCGCAGGGTGCAGTGCCGACTGAGCGAGCCAGCCCCCAGAAGTTGTATCCTCCCTAATCCCTTTTAGGTAACCCTCCCTTCCTTTCCTTCCCTCCCTCCCTCCCTTCCTCCCTCCCTCCTGCCTTTCTTTTTCTTTCTTAAGATTTCATTTATTTATTTGAGACAGAGCGAGAGCAAGTGCACACAATGGGGGAGGGGGCAGAGGGAAAGGGAGAAGCAGGCTCTCCACTGAGCAGAGAGCCCGACACGGGGCTTGATCCCAAGACCCTTGGATCATGACCTGAGACGAAGGCAGATGCTTAACTGACGGAGCCACACAGATGCCCCTAGGTCTAACACTTTCAAAATGACAAAATCACAGACTTGGAGAACAGATAAGTGGTGGCTAGGGGCTGGGGGAAGGAGGGGGTCCTCTGTGTGCTGGATCTGTCATCTGCATCTCAATCATAATACCATTAAGACAAACCTATACAGGTGACAACATGTCACAGAATCACAAAGACACCCCAGAACATCAATGCATGCAAACATTAGTGGGAAAACCCATATATTTACAGCCCCAACCACTAGTTACCATACCACCCCCTCCACCCCCAGTCTGCTCCTGTGTGGTGATTCTCAGCTCCCAGGGACACTGGGCAGTGCATGGACAGTCCCACCACGCAGAATAGATGCCTTGGGCATGCCCCTCACCTGCTACTGGTCTCCCCTGCGCAGTCCTTCTCAAAGGTTCCTGCCTTAGCCTGTCTGCACCCAGTGGCTACAGTTGAGTTTCTAAAAAACTGCATACAGTGTTCAAAGACACAAAAAAGGCCAGAGGGAAAGTCAGCCTCCTCCCTCCTGCCATTGGGTACTACCCCTTCCCTCCCTTGT
Organism: Callorhinus ursinus; assembly: GCF_003265705.2. Taxonomy (NCBI): domain Eukaryota; kingdom Metazoa; phylum Chordata; class Mammalia; order Carnivora; family Otariidae; genus Callorhinus; species Callorhinus ursinus. The sequence continues at coordinate 570,840 of NW_027397130.1, forward strand.
CCTTCCTCCACTTCCAACTCCCCAGAGGCTCCTACCCAACTGAGTCAGACCCCACGTCCCCTGCCTCTCATCCCCTCCTGCTCTCACTTGCTGCAGGAGGCGCCCTCCTACACCTCACCCCCCCATCCAAGAGCCTTCCCTAACCGTCCTGCCCTTCACTATGGCCACAATCGCTTGTCATCCTCGGTAGGATGCAATCTCCATGAGAGCAAAGCCCTTCCCTGCTGGGTTCACTGCTATAACCCAGAGCTTAGAAGAATCCCTGGTATATATGAAGCGGACCCTCAGTCTACACTTGTGGAATTAAAAAATGCCCAGCTTCATATATTAAAACAAGATCACATGACTAAAACAAACGAGAAGACCAGAGTTAAACACCTTGCAACTGCCTCTTTACTGCTGGTATGAGATCTGAATCAACTCTAGGCTTAGAGAAGGTGACTAGGAGCCCACTGGCCACTAAATTTTTAGCACAACATATATGACAGCTATGGAAGGTAAGTTTTCTTCCTTTTTCTCCCATATATAGCACCTGAGCCCCGGTCCTCAGACAAATCACCCCCTCCCCCCCCACGTCACCATGAAGGCCAGGCTGTTAGAACAAGCTCCGTCATCCAGCACGCAGGCCTCCATCTGGTAGAGCAGTTACCTCTCTGTGGCTTTCTTACCCATAAAACAGAGATGGCAGCATCTCCTCTTAAAGTGTCCTGGTGATTAATTCAGATAATATTTAGCAAAAGCTCAGATGTTTGTTAAGATGAAAAAACAAACTACCTTCAGCCCCACTTCAAGATGTCAACACTACTTCTCCTACAGACAGTATCGTCCACCCTGCTGTCTGTCCCACTGCCACCCTGAGAACTTACAGGAGGCCAGCCTCACGCAGAGCAACAGCACACACACCTGCCGCCCTCCGAGTGGTGCAGAAGCAACAGAGCACTGTGCACAGCTCCAACAGGGGAACTCCAGAAAAGTGAGCTCTTCCCTCCCCCATGGGGCACATACATGTCTCCCAGCCTTTATTTCTGCTTTACACAAAATAAGACCACACCCTCCACTCTGGTCCTCAGCTTGTACTTCTCCCAGAGTGTCACCCACAGCATCCGTGCACACAGAAACAGCTGAGTGCTGCCTTAGGGACGGGATACTGCCCCATCAAGGACCTCCTTCCTTTGTATCTGAGTCCCAAGGCTTCCAATTAAAGGTAGTGATCGACACTGTCCTGACGGTCTCCATGGCGCAGCTGCTGTCAGGAACCTCAAACTCCAAGTGCACACAGGGCATCTAAATTGAGGCAAGGCGCTGTCAGGCCACCTGCTGATAGCCTTTGACCAACAGCATGTGAGACTTCCGTCCTGGCCACCACTGGGCACTGTTGCCACCAACCCCACCCCCTTGACAGGTGAAAATGATGAAATCTTTCTGCTTTCATCTAAGAGGAAACTTCTTCTCATACGTGTATGAGCCATGAAACATACTTAAAAACCACCTAGACATCCTGGTAACTTTTTATTTTTAAATCTGGGTTCTGATTACATGGGTGAGTTTTTGTGAAAATTCATCAAGTTACACATGTTATATGATACATATGCTTTTCTGTACAAATAGTACACTTCAAGAGAGAGGAGTTATTATTTGAAAAAACCATCTGCGGGGCGCCAGGTGGTACAGTTGAGCATCTGACTTTAGATATCGACTCAGCTCATGATCTTTGGGGTTGTGGGATTGAGCCCCACATAGGGCTCTGCGCTCAGCGTGGAGTCTCCTTCAGATTCTCTCTCCTCCTCCCTCCCACTCACTCTCTCTCAAATAAATAAAATCTTAAAAAAAAAAAAACACAAAAAACGGGGGGGGGGGGCACCTGGGTGGCTCAGCCAGTTATGCGTCCAACCCTCAATTTCACTCAGGTCATGATCTCAGGTTCATGGGATAGAGCCCCACATTGTGCCCTGTGCCAGCAGAGTCTGCTTGAGATTCTCTCTCCCTCTGCCCCCCACCCTGCTCACATGCGCTTTCTCTCAAATGAATAGATAAATCTTAAAAACAAACAAAAAAAATTAGCAAAATGCTGATAATGTGACAAGGGCTGTTTCCCATACTTCTGTGCTAACAATGGCCTATTTCTTTACCTGGGTTGTGATTACACTGGGTACCCACATTACAGGTATAAATGATTTTTCTATGTAGGCTATGTTCAAAGCAAAATACACTACAACTGTTTTCAGGTTCTCTATGGAGTTCAATTAGCTATGAAATCCTCACTCCCCTTCAGGGTAGGTGAATGACCACCACTAGACTTTCCTAAGCTAGAATTAAAAAACAGCAGAATAATTTTGATTAGTTGCCTCACAAAACCAAAAAGAGCGGCAAACATTACAGTAGCATGAAAGCAAAGATAAACCCAGGTGAGGGGATCCCCCTCAGACCTCTGCCTTCCCAACACCACCACCAAGCGGCCCAAATTTCAGGGCTGGAAGGCCCATCCTGTCTGTGCACCCTGATCCACTTCCTTGCAGTGGCAATGGTGTGAGTGCCCATGTCTCACACCTACTGTCACAATACCTAACATGAGGTGTTCTTTAAAAATACTTTAATTGAGGGGCTCCTGGGTGGCTCAGTCGGTTAAGCGTCTGATTCTTGATTTTGGCTCAGGTCATAATCTCAGGGTCCTGGGATCAAGTCCTGCATCAGGCTCTGTGCTGGGCTGGGCGTGCAGCCTGCTTAAGATGCTCTCTGTCCCTCTCCCCTGCCTCATGCACGCATACTTGGCTTGCACACTCACTCTCTTAAAAACAAAATTATATATAATTGATCCTGAAAGCTTTGTAATGAAGCTCAATGTAAGAATATGAATCTGTTCATAAGACCCTGACAATTATGACAAAATAATAGAGGAAAGGGAAAGATGAAAAAATGAACAGTAAGACGAGCTAGTCAGATAGCAGAATCACAAATCCCTCAGTGAAAATGACCAAAAGTGTGACTCACAGGACAGCAGCCTGGGGGTACTGAGCACCTCTGAGAACTGAGAAGTTGCACATCTTGAACCACAAATCAAAACTGACAGCAACACAACAGTTGATGGTTCCAAACATATGCAAAGGACCCCGACAAAAAATTAAGTTCCTTGGGCGCCTGGGTGGCTCAGCTGGTTAAGCGACTGCCTTCGGCTCAGGTCATGATCCTGGAGTCCCGGGATCGAGTCCCGCATCGGGCTCCCTGCTTGGCAGGGAGTCTGCTTCTCCCTCTGACCCTCCCCCCTCTCGTGTGCTCTCTCTCTAATAAATAATTAAAATCTTAAAAAAAATTAAGTTTCTTTTACTTGAACAAATGTTAACCATTTTAACATGGATTCAGACTTGCATGTACCCCTCCCTCCCCGTACTCACTCTCCTATACTTGGTGACTGAAATGGGAACTCTTACAAGTGAGATCTGCACACCAGTGGCCTCAGTCTAGAGCTCTAAATAATGAGATTTGCAGAGAGCCTCTTGACATCCTTCTCTGCTGTGGCACAGATCACTGAGACAGACACAGTCCCTGAGTCGGAAAAATCTCACGAGTGTGCTCCATTTCTGCCTACTCAAAACACACATCTGGATGCAAATCAGTCATTATTAGGTTAACTCTGGAATCACTCAAGTTTTTTAAGAGTATTTCAGAAATTTTAAAAACTCTTCACAATTTGTTATTTTACCTAATTCAGTGACCTACCCACACAGCACCAACCCAGTCTGGTGCCTCGCAGATGAGGAGACCACTCTGGAAGGAACCAGAGTAAGTGCAGTGGTGCAGGGCAGAGACCTGCAGATGCCCCCTTCCCGCCATGGCTCAAAGTGGCAGCAGTGTCCCCACTGTGGAGTGCACACAACCTCACCTCTGGGCTTCTTGCTAAAAATAACTAACACGATCTCACCAGGAGGAAAAACATCAAACAAATCCAAATCGAGGGGCATCCTACATAAGAACTGGCCTGTCCTCTTCAAAAACGTCAATGCTACAGGAGTCAAAGAAAGGCTGAAGGGTGGGGATAAATGAGAAGAGAGGTCAATGCAACTGTGACCCCATTCCGGAAACAGGTCTGGTTTTCCTCTTCCAATGAAGGGACAATGACAGCTGAAGTCTAAGCAAGGTCAGTGGGCTAGATCACAGTACTGTACCAACGCTAATTGGCATTCGTGCCTGGGCTGTGGTTATGGAAGAGAATGTTTTTAGGAAACACGTGGAAATACTTTAGAAGTAAAAATCCATCATGCACGCAGCTTACTCTCAAAAAATTTCAGAAAAAAAATGAGAGAGATAAAGCAGGTGTGGTAAACGTTAATATTTGGGGAATCTGGGAAAATGGGAATTTTCTGTTCTATTTTTATTTTTGCAGCTTTTCTAGAAGCCTGAAGTGATTTCAAACAAAAAGAAAATGATTTTGGAAACTTTAAAAACGTCCTGTGCACGATGTCCAGAACGTCTTTGACATCTGTGACAAGGTAAGCGCGCACACACACACACAACACACAGAATGTTCAGAAACCATCTGACTCTCCCAGCTGCTACCTGCTTGTGTTTCACAGAAGTACCAGTCCACACCTGACTGGACTTTGCCACTGACAACCTGAAGGCCTGCTCTGGGACATAACCCTCATCATCATCTCTCTTCTGTGGGAGTCTATGATATTGTAGAATCCCATCAATTTTCAAGCCCAATTTTGTAGGACACCTAACACAGTTAATAAAATGTCACCTTGAGGCGCCTGGGTGGCCCAGTCTGTCTGCCTTCAGCTCAGGTCATGATCCCAGGGTCCTGGGATCGAGTCCCGCATCGGGCTCCTTGCTCAGCAGGGAGCCTGCTTCTCCCTCTCTCTCTGCCTGCTTGTTCTCTCTCTCTCTCAAATAAATAAAATAAAATCTTAAAAAAAAAAAGTCACCTCACTGTGATTTTCACTGACTCCTGATCCCCGTCCTGGGCCTCAGGCTAAGCACTACAACCCCAGTTTGGGGGTACACAGGACAATACCACAGCCACATTCACACAGTGACCCTGACACCTGCATACTCTCATTCACCCAGCACAGGTGACATCTGTTACATATACAAACCATCCCATCACTGGGCTTCAAATTTAACCTAAGAAGCTGTGTGGTCTGTGGTGATACCACATTCCATACTCTGGATTTCTTCTCCCCTTGGAAGAACATGTCTCCCATCTTAAATGCAGCAATAGTCTCACAGAGCAGTATCTCCCAAGCCATGTTCCTTCAGCACAGCAGTGAGTGTCCTGACACACAACATCTACCAGCCAGCAAAGCTGAATCCTGCTGTGGTAACAAGTGGCCCCCAGATCTCTGTGGCTCACAGCAAAGGTTTGGATCTAGCATCTATCATTTGCACACTACCTAGCAGCTGGTCTGCTCCACATTTCCCTCACTCTGGGACCCAGGCTACGGTGGTGGCCCCATTTAAGACACTGCTGGTCCCAAGACAGAGAGAAAAAACAGAAGGTAGGAGCCGAGTCCCATAGCCACGCTTGTGCAGAAGGGGCCCACAGGAAGGACCTCCCCAATAAAACATCACCTCCCCCACGACAGCAATACCAAAGGGGCGTCTGGAAAATCGTTTCAAATCCTTTTGCCTATGCAACTAGGCAGAGACACTAAGCTGAGTTGCTGACCTGTTTTCCAGGGGAAGAAATGAGAGACCAGTTACTCTAAGTCATTCAGCTTTAACAAGTGACAAAGATAATCTAATGTGAAGGGGGAGAAAATCTCATAATTTAATCTCACAACTGGCAAAGGAAAAGGCTGTGTTGATAAAAATGTGTTATATGGGGTGGACAGTGCTCCGAAGCCATCAAAGACTTGGTGTGAGCAGCAATGATCACCAAGAAGGTGGAGGGCAGCAGAATCCTCCACATTTGAGGAAACGTGTAGACCGTTACACTGAAGAGTAGACTGGGAGGTAAGAGTGGGAATGAGGAAACCAGTGAGGAGGCTCCCTAGGAGCCCAGGGTGTGTGGCACTTGCACCTTGGGGGCAGGGAGGACAGAGAGGGGACTGGGTTCAGAGACAGAAATAAGCAGCCTGTGGATACATTGCTAAGTGTGGGCTGAGGGAAGAAGACCACAGGATGGCTCAGGGGACATCGGTACCAATTACTAAGATGCTGGTGGATCGGGTGGATGAGGAACAGGTTATGTGGACACGTGACGTGTGAGGTGTCCCTTAGCCACCACCCTAGGGAGACGTCCCCCAGCCCTTAGTGAAGCCCAGCTGGAGACCCGCCTCAGTGTCCTCAGCACAGAGAGGGTACATGTGCCACGACACAGAAGACAAGGAGCCTGAGAAACTCAGCCAGCAGGTATCGAGACAGAGAACCACCTTAGGGATTCAAACAAGCATTCCTTTCAAGAAGGATCATTACCATGGGAGTTTAAAACGGGTTCCAGTCCCAACTGAGCCCTGACAGCAAGCCATGCTTTTTTTTCCTGCAAAAATGGAAGAAAATTCCTCATCCTGAGCCCTGAGGAAGACTGAAGCCAAAGAGACACTTCTGTGCACCATTCTCTTTCACTAGTTTCCTCATTGTGTGAAAGAAACACTGAAACTTATAATGCCACCTTTCCCGAATTGTTGCCCCTAATTGATCAAACTCACCAGTGACTCATCAGTCACCCCCTACCCCACGCTGCCTTTGCCACGAGCTAAGGAACAATACACCCAACCCATGATCAGTCCTGCCGACAGACCACCTTGAGTCAGGAGCCCAAAGCTGCCACCACCATCAGTCCGAGATGGCCCCGGAGTCTGGCAAGCACTCCTCTGCCCCAGAAGGGGGTTGCAAAGGGACAGCAATGTCAGCCCAGGGAAGGGCTGTGTTGCCCCTCAGAGGAAGCAGTGGCTATTTAAAGGGCACAAGTTCTAAGTAGAGTGCGTGACCAAGTTTGAGACAATTTAGGACAATGAAAAATATACCGGGGGAAAAAAATCAGAAACCCCAAGCAGTCTTACTTTTGTCACACCTCAGCAATGAAATTCAAGCAACTCACCTATCACCTCAGCTTGAACTTCTTACCTTGCAAACTGCTAAAACACTAGTTTTCTATGAAAACCTGTGAAATGTGATGCGATGGTGTGCATTAAAGCAGGCCAGGCTGTTTTAGTCTTTATGAGGTTCAGCATGAATCTTCTAATCAGAGACTCAAAGCCTGTTGCTTCAATGAGACACCTGGACCTGGGGCTCAGGAACCACCTGCTGAGCCCGCTCTTTTGAGCGAGGCACTTTACTGCCATGCTTTGCTTCAAAATGACTTAGAAACAACATAGCTTATGAAATAAAGTTCTTACGTATGGAGAGGGCTGGCTGTGGGGGGACGTGCCAGTTCAGTCACACAGGTGCTAAGCTCAGAAGGGCCCACAAATGAGGTTTAATGCTCTACTGCCACCATCTTGAATTCCTCAATAATTTCATTTTTGAATTTACGTTTTGTAAGTGAAGCCCAGTGACGTGATGGAGCACAGGCCTGGGGCTTGGAGCCCCGGCTCGCCTACATCTTGCCCCTCCTGCACCAACAACCTCCTCTGTCCCAGACAGGGCTTGGAAGGGACACCGTGGGTATCTGAGAGGGTCTGCACTTGCCCTTAAGAGTATCCCTCTGCCTAAGATCTGGCACGTGCCGCGCCCCCACAGCCGGCCCTTGCCACATGTAAGAGCTTTATTTCATAAGCTATGTAGTTTCTAAGTGCTTCACTCCAGACTAATGAGGACTTCCATTAGTTGTGAGAAATAACCCCATCAGCCCTCTTTCGTGTGAAAGGCCACATCCATGGCTCTTGGTGCAGATGGTTGGGTGGACTCTGTCTCACTGACAGCAGCAGCAGACAAGTGCACGGAGCATACAGTAGGTGCTCAATGAGAAGAAATATTCCTCTGAGGTGGGACTGCTCTTGAGATTACTCTATCCCAAACTTGCCCAAACACTCATGTTGAGACCAGAGCAGGTTCTCCAACACACACACATCTTGCCCAGATTTCACTCGTAAGAGAACCCTGGTGCAGTGCCTGGGCTTCTTCCCTGTACTCAGTTTATAGCACTTCCTTCAGCTCATGGAGAAAACCAGGAACCTCCAAAGAGCTTTGACTGTACACCTTTAAGTGAAAAATGGAGTCAACAAATGATTATGTACAATATATGAGTAATAAGCCATCAAGAAATGAAAAGGCGGGGGTGGTGGGGTGGCTCAGTCAGTGAAGCATCCGACTTTTTTTTTTAAGATTTTATTTATTTATTTGAGAGAGAGGGAGAGCGCACACAAGCCGGGGGAATGGCAGGCAGAGGGAGAGGGAGAAGCAGGCTTCCTGATGAGCAAGGAGCCCGATGCAGGGCTCGATCCCAGGACCCTGGGATCATGACCTGAGCTGAAGGCAGATGCTTAACCGACTGAGCCACCCAGGTGCCCCTGATTCTGATTTTATAAGAAAAATCAGCAGTATGAGATGTTGATTATATTGTAATGTGTTTATAACGATGACCTAGGTTCAACACTCATACATTTTGAATTCTTATAGAGAGAGCAAGTGTTTCTGAGACTAAGGGTGGAAATCTGAAAGAGGTTGAGGTGTTCGTGGGTACTGGTAGACATTGGCTTTCTAAATGATAACCTGTGAGCTGTGGGAACAAGGGGAGTTGGCCGACCCTCCTAAGCCCTTAACCTCTGCTCTTCTGGAACACATGAGACTTCTGCCATCTTTAAGAGGAAAGTGTCCAACTCTTGATTTTGGCTCAGGTCATGATCTCAGAGTCCTGAGATGGAGCCCCGCGTTGGGCTCTGTGCTCAGCAGGGAGACTGCTTGAGATTCCCACCCCCCTTTGCCCCTCCCCTCCCACTCTTAAAAAAAAATGAAAGAGCAAGGAACAAAATAAGAGGAATATTTGTAATACACATATCTCACAAATGATTTGTGTTCAGGATATATAAGATTCAACAATAAGAACATAAAAAACCCATTAAAAATGGTCAAACAGACTTCTAATAAAGAAGATACAGGGGCGCCTGGCTGGCCCAGTCAGCAGAGCATGCCACTCTTGATCTTGGGGTCATGAGTTCAAGCCCCACAGTGGGCCTAGAGTTTACTTTAAAAAAAAAAAAGATAATGATGATCATGCTAACAAGTATGTGAACTACACATCAAATGGCTGATATAAAGACAGACAAAACGAAGCACTGACAAGGATACAGAGCAACTAGAATTTTCCCACACTGGTGGTGGAGTACAAAATGGTGGGACAGCTTTGGAAAAGTTTGTCAGCTTATTTGGCCAAGAGAAATGAGAGCGCATCTGTCCATACAAAGACTTGTTCATGAATGTTCACAGAAGCATGATCCAAAACACTCCAAACTGGAGACTTCCCAGGTAACCAGCAACTGGTGAATGGATCACCCAATGGTGGTATGTCCATACAAGAAAATATTTCTCAAATACCACTCAACAATGACAAAGGAAAAACTGCCCAAACAAGCAACATGGACCAATCTCAGAAAGGTTAATCAGAAAAAGATAAACTGAAGAGTATACACTGCATGATTCAATTAATAGAAATCCTAGAAAAGATCTGACTAGTCTACAGTGATGGAGGCATACGAGTGACTGCCTGGGGCTTGTCACTGGCAGTGGGATGAGGAGGCAAGACCTGCAAGGAGGCAGGAGAAAGATCTTGGGGAAGAAACATTCTATTATTTTGACTGGAGTTTTGGTTACATAGGTACATACATCTGTCAAAACTCTTTGAAAGGTACCCTTAAAATAGCTTTGTCTTATCCTACGTAAAATATACCTCAAAAAACTGTCATCTAAAAAAATGATAATCTGGCAACAATATATTCATATGTGTGTAAGTTATACTATCGTATTATACACTATAAAACAGAAAAAATAGGGGCGCCTGGGCGGCTCAGTTGGTTAAGCGACTGCCTTCGGCTCAGGTCGTGATCCTGGAGTCCTGGGATCGAGTCCCGCATCGGGCCTGCTTCTCCCACTGGCCCTCTCCTCTCTCATGCTGTTTCTCTCTCTCTTTCTCTCAAATAAATAAATAAAATCTTTAAAACAGAGAAAATAGCAAACAGGATGAAAAAAATAAGTATATTTTCTTCCTAAACTCTAAAAGATCATCTCAGTCTCTTTCTGGGGTAAACACATCGACTCTGGAGACTAATATCCTAGAAACAATGTCACTTTTGCTTTACCTGCGAAGTTCCATGCACAAGGAATACAGTGTCTAGGATTGTGGGAGGTTTTTCCGCAATTTTACTGAAATATAATTGCAATATAAAATGGTAATAAGTTTAAAGTGTACAATGTAATGATCTGATATGGTATATATTTGATATGTATGTATTACAAAATGATTATCACAAATAAGATTAGTTAACATCTATAACTTCACAGTTACGATTTTGTTTGCATGTGGTGAGAACATTTAAGATCAACTCACCTAGCAACTTTCAAATATACAACTGAATATTAACTACAGATACTGTGCTGTACATTATGTCTTCAGGATTTACTTATCTTATAACTGGAAGTCCATACCCTTTGACCACCTTCAACCATCTTCCCCACCCTAGGATTCTATTTTCCAGATCATTAATAAGGCTGCCAATTACATAGTAGTAAGAGAGATCACTGTATTGCGTTCCTTATCAAATGGTAAGTTTTTACATATGTTTGACATTGGGGTAAGGCATTTCATCCTTTGGGCACTTTATTAAAAGATTAATTTCCACTTTATAGGAACAGAGAAACATAACCCAGAAGGGAATGGCAAGGTCTGCTTTCTGAACAGGCAGCTCTGACATGGCGCCACCCTCCACCACACTGAGGTGTTTTGATGGTGAGCCCGTGCACATACATTTATACTTCTCACTTGTCAGGTGAGCTGCACACAAGAGATGTACATCCGCGGAACCTGCAGGAAAGCATTCTGAAAATACTATGTTGAATGGCCAATAAGCACATGAAATGATCCTCAACATCATTCATCATCAGGAGAAATGCAAATTACAACCACAGAACACCACTACACACCCAGCAGAAAGCCTAAAATGAAAAAGAATGCCAACGCTGATGAGGCTGTGAAGCCACCTGAATGCTCCCTTACACAGTGTCAACGGGGTGTAAACTGTACAAAGCATTTTCCAGAGAATGGAAAGCGGTTGCACCTACGAAAGCTGAACATATGCACATCCTGTGAGCCAGCAAGCCACGGAGCCAGAGAAGTGTGCGTACTCATCAAACACAGCGACAGGAGTCACAGACTTTCAATTACAGAAAGTCTTCCAACTTAAAAATATGGCAGCACTGTCCATTAAAATAGACCAAAATAAAACTACCTCATTGTAGCAGAACATCAAATTGTGGTATGTTCACATTACTGAATACTTTACAGCCATGAGAATGAGTGATTGACAGCTAATTACAAATATATGGGCTAATCTCACAATCATTTATTCAGTGAAAAGCCAACAGTACTCTTAAGTCCATGTATATGAAGTTCAAAAGCAAACAAAACAATCTCTAGTTTAGAGTTCAGGACAATGGTTCTGGGGTTGGGAGGGGCCCTGTGGGGTGCTGATGATGCATGCCATGTTTCTTAACTGGGGGCAGATTACATGGCGGGTTGTCATTAAGCCTTACACTTAGGACCTGTGCACTTTTTTGTGTGTGCATTGCACTAAAACAACAACAATTCTGTTATGGAAGGGGGCAATCAAGAAATTACTCTCAAGGTCCAGGTGAGAAATGACTAAGTCAAGAGCTATGTAGAAGAAGGAAGGGTAAGGGACAGGTGTGAGAAACGTCCAAGTGAATTGACTGAGACAGAGACATAATTCCACCAATGCAGAGAAGCAGAACAGACCGAGGACAGGGTGAGTCTACCACCCTGGAGGGACCACACCGACTCACAGGAGGAAAGGAGGGCACCTGAAATAGACAGAAAGAGGACTGCAGACTTACAGCTGGAGGCTTTAAAGCTACTGAATGAGGACAGCCACCTGTCAGCATCTTGCTCCTCATAACCCTACTACAATGACTTGCCGTCAAGCAGCCCTACACCCTAAAGAAGTCCACAACCCCTTGTTCACAAATTCCAAGAGACAAACAGCTCCAAAAACCCTGACCTGAAATCATCTGGTAGCCAATTCTGACCCAAACTGAGAAGGAGCTAATTATAGCCTTTAATTATCCTGCTTAGAATATTCATGTATTTCATGACAAAAATTCTCATGTGTTGAATTACAGGGTGCTGGGAGTATGAAATAATATACAGTACACACATTGTACTACTTTTCTAAGATTCAAACTATTCTGATTTCAAAACACCTCTGACTCCATGGGTTGAGGGTGGGATCTGTGTATATATATATATATATATATATATATATATATATACACACTGCCTGTTGGCTAGGCATTGTGCCATTTTCCTAAAAACTTTTCCAGAAATATTCCGATTTAAGGGGAAATCAGATGGCTTGCTTCAAAAAGAATAACTCCATTAAGTTATTGTCCAGAGCAGAATATCAATTAGTATTTCTGTTGTCATTAATAGGCAATGAATTCACATACATAAAATTTAAAAGCTACCCAAGAGTGGAAACTAAAAACAGCAAGATTCCCTCCTTCCTACAGCATTCCCACTGCTCTGGTTTCTAATGCCAGCTCTCAAAAGTAGACCCCAGAACTATTAAACTATTCAAATAAACAAGTAAATAAGCAAGCCCTGGGCTCCAAGCAGACAAATGGTGCCTGCCTCTCTGCTCAACCATTTCTCTACCTCCCCAACATGGAACCCCCAGAGGAGGCACCCATGAAGCCCTCTTTTAAGAAGGGTTTGTCTATATGCAACAAGCTCTTTTTCACCTACTGCCTCACTGGCAACTAGAATCCCACTTTTGGGTCACGTCTGACCCTCAATAATTTGATCAGCCTCTCTTTTTTAAAAAAGACATTTCAGGATACCTGGGTGGCTCAGTTGGTTAAGTGTCTGCCTTTGGCTCAGGTCATGATCCCAGGGTCTTGTGACTGAGCCCTGCATTGGGCTCCCTGCTCAGCAGGGAGCCTGCTTCTCCCTCTACCTGCCGCTCTCCCTGCTTGTGCGCTCTGACAAATAAATAAAATCTTAAAAAAAAAAAAAAAAAAAGACATTTCATCAGGAAATCCTGACACATGCTACAACACAGATGCATCTTCAGGACATTATGCTATGTGAAATAAGCCAGATACGAAAGGACGAATACTGTATGATTTCATACAAGGTCCCTACAGCAGTCAAATTCATACAGACAAAAAAGAAGTTTGATGGGGCTGGGAGAGGGGGGCGGAAGAAGGGGAATGGGCCTTATTGTTTAATAGGGACAGAGTTTCAGTTTTACAAGATAGGAGTTTGGAGACGGATAGTGATGACAGTTACACAACGAGAAAGCGCTTAATGCCACTGAGCTGTACATGTGAAAAGTGGTTACGATGGTAATTTTTTTTTTTAATTAGGCTCCATGCCTAGTGCCGAAACCAACATGGGGCTTGAACTCACGACCCCAAGATCGAGACCTGAGCTGAGATCAAGAGTTGCACACTTACCTGACTAAGCCACCGAGGCACCCCAAGACAGTAAATTTTATGTAATGTGTATTTTACTGCAAATTTTATTTTATTTTTTTTATTTTTTTAAAGATCTTATTTATTTATCTGACAGAGAGAGACACAGCGAGAGAGGGAACACAAGCAGGGGGAGTGGGAGAGGGAGAAGCAGGCTTCCCTCCGAGCAGGGAGCCTGATGCGGGGCTCGATCCCAGGACCCTGGGACCATGACGAGAGCCGAAGGCAGACGCTTTACGACTGAGCCACCCAGGCGCCCCATTTACTGCAAATTTTAAAAAAATTTGTAATGAGCACTTACGATTATGTCTGGAACATAGTAAGCAACTCATAGGTATTATTTCTTTCCTTTTTTTTTTTTTAAGACATTTCATCAGGAGAATAGAAAGGGAAGCCAAACTAGAAGAAATACTTGCAAAAGACATAGCTGATAAAGGGCTGTTACATAAAACATACAAAGAACTCTTAAAACTCAACAAGAAAACAACTCAATTTAAAAATGAGCAAAAGATCTGAACAGATACCTTGCCAATGAAAATATACAGATGGCAAACAAACATATGAAAAGATGCTTCACATCATATGTCATCAAGGAAAGTCAAATTAAAACTGAAATATATACAACAAAATGGATGAATCTCATATTATGCAGAGTGAAAGAAGTCAGACACAAAATACTATATACTCTGATTCCACTTATGTGAAATTCTAAAACAAGCAAAATTAATCTATAGTAACAGAAGCAGATCAGTGACTGCCTGGGGCTAGAGGTCGTCAGGAGACAAAAAAACTTTTTTAGGTAATGGAAATGTTCTATAATTTGATCATAGTGGTGGTTATGCAAGTATATCATACGTCAAAACTCATTGAATTGTACACTATTGGTGTATTTTATTGTATACAAGTTATGCCCTAATGAATTTGATTTAAAGAAAAAAAAAAAACAATGAAAAACCACCACACACCTATTAGAGTGACTAAAATCTCGACCACTGACAACACCAAATGCTGGCAAAGATGCAGAGCCACAGAAACTATCACTGCTGGTGGGAATGCAAAAACAGTCCAGCCACTTCGGAAGACAGTCTCTCAGTTTCTTACAAAACTAAATATACTCTTACCATATGATCCAGCAACGGTGCTCTTTGGTACTTACCCAAAGAAGCTACGAGTCTACACAAAAACCTGCACATGGATGTTTATAGCAGCTTTATTCATAACTGCCAAAACTTGAGTAACCAAGATGTCCTTCAGTAGGTGAATGGATAAATAAACTGTGGGACATTCAGACAATCAAATATTTTAGCCAGCACTAAAAAAAAAAGTGAGCTTTCAAACCATGAAAAGGCGTGGAGGAAACGTAAATGCATATTACCAAGAGAAAGAAACCAATCTGAAAAAGGCTACATAATGTATGATTCCAACTCGATGACATTCTGGAAATGGCAGAACTGTGGAGGCAGTAAGAAGATCAGTTGGTACCAAGGATAGAACTGGAAACGGGAAAGGATGAACAGAGCACAGAGGAATTTTAGGACAGTGAAACTGCTCTGTATGAGACACGAGGGTGGACAAGCGTCATCATACATTTGTGCAAACCTGTAGAACACACAGCAGTGAGAGCGAGCCATAAGGTACCCTATGGACTCTGGGGGATGATGACCTGCAACAAATACACTGCTTTGATGAGGATGTTGATAGCGGTGGAGGCTGTGTGGAGCGGGCGTGCATGGGAAATCTGTTACCTCCTGCTCAATTTTGCTATGAACTTAAAACTACTTTAAAGTCTATTACCAAAACCACAAAAAAGACATTTCAAAGTATCATTCTAATAGCATGTCCAGTTTCATTCAGCTGGTATTTCCAAAGAGTTGGAGGAAACAGATTTAGAAACCCCCACATGGGAAGTGACCTCTGACTTATGATGGGGGTGTGTGTCCACACTGGCAACATTATGTCTTTAAATCCACTCAAGAAGTTTAACTGACTTCATTCACATCTCCTTCCTAAGGTAAACAACCTTAAAAGTAGCCAGAGACAGCTTTAAAAGGAGTAAACAGAAAAAACACAAACAACACAGCAAAGCACAACATGCACAGTGGGGGACCAACTCCTGGCCAGTGCAGCTCTGGCCACACTCTGCCCCCTTACCTCCCCCGCCTGCAGGTTCCTTTTCTATTTTTCTCCCTTCTAATCTCCGGCAAGCCAACATGAGCTTTAAAGATACAATGCAGTTTAGACAGTACACTAAGCACAGTAAAGCCCTTTTCAGACATTTATCAGAAGTTTTCCTTCGAGTGCCACATCCGGTTGTTACAAAATTGTCAAGTTGTAACATACAGGTTTAGTTTTTTTTTAAAAAGTTTTATTTATGTATTTGAGAGAGAGAGAGCCCAGTTTGGGCAGAAGGAGAAGCAGACTCCCCAGCAAGGGGGGAAGCCCGAAGCGGGACCCGACTCCAGGACTCCAGGATCATGACCTGAACCAAAGGAAGATGCTTAACCGACTGAGCCACCCAGGCACCCCTAGATTTAATTTAATAAACAAAAATTTTTAACTGTTAAGATGTTTAGAATCTGCTACTACTTTTTAAAATCCTAACTTTATAGAGTTGCTTATTTCAGGAGTACTTTCTTTGACAATCTCTTCAGAACACGCCTAGCCCTCTCCCTACCACAGGCTGGCTGGCCGCACACCTTCACTGAGAGCGAAGCCAGAGGTGCTGCAGAGCTGCACAGGCACGCCAGTGTGCACCTACCACCTTGGACGATCCCAGGGGGCCACTGTACTCCAGCCAACACAGTATTAACAAACAGAATGCTTTTCCACTCTGCAAACCCAGGGGCCAAGTGCCAGCAAAGCCACTCACTGCTTACCTACTGCTATGTGCCTTCTGCTGTCAATCTTGTTAGTGAGCATAAACAACAAGAGAAAATAAGACAGAGTGAAGTGCCAACTTGATAATTATTTGTGAGAATGTGGATTCCCTCCCTGCCATGGTGCCATGAAGAAACAGACAAAGGAAAGACTATGCCAATTGAGAGGAGGCAGCCCTCACAGCATGGCTGGGCACACAGGAAGGAGGAGAGGATGCAGTCAGCTAAGGTCCTTGGGGAGGGTCTGGGCCTGGAGAACACCACCCCAGGGGAGAGGCACAGGACTCAGAGGAATAACCATACTCCTCCGGTATGGACAAGCTGGTGAGGGCGAGAAGGCTTCAACTCAATTAGCTGCAGAGGGATACACACCTGCAACAGAACAACATGAACAGGAGGAAGGAATGGAGAGAAGACACAGAGGTTAAAACAATCACACTGAAATCTTACTTCCAATTCTCAAAACCCCTCTAGCCCATTCCAAAAGGCAACAGCTTTCAGTTCTGTATTTTACCATTCACTAGATAACATTATTTCGTTGGTCATGATCCAAGATTCCACCTTCCCCGCTGTGTGCCGCCTTTAGTGTTCCTGAACAGATTCTAAAGAATCTTCACTCATGCTTCCATATGATAAACACCTGTCACCTGGGCTACCCACCATCCAAACATCTCTCCTATTTGAGGGAATACCCCAGGATAAGTAGTGTCAGGGCCCATCTCCCACATCCGAGGCAAAGGGGTGCAAATGCTCTGTCCTGCAGACCGCCGGCCTTAGAGCCTGGGCATGCGACCTGCAACCTGTCAAATCAGTAATATCATGGTGGGTTATTCATACAAAAGAGACTGTTCAGGACCAACACCTTGTGCCTTTGGCCTAGTGAGGATGCTGTGAACCTTCTGGACCCACGACTCTTAGGGAAATATCTCATGGCAACCACATCTCCACATGATGGCAGCTGGCCTGGCTAGGAGAGGCAGGGAGAGCTGAGCAGCTGCAGGGGTAAGTGGAATCACACGGTGGAATGGCACCTCCCTGACCAGCCAGCCAAACACCACATTGAGGGCTGCATGCCCCTGGGGACTTGAGGCCCCGAGAAGGGCCTGCACAGGCCACACTGTCGTCAAGAGATCAGAGAAACCTCACACAAACCCAAATGGAAGGAGAGTCTCCAAAACAACTCCTGTACCTCTCAAAACTATCAATGTCATCAGAGACAAATAAAAGCTGATTAAGAGGTCTAAGGAGCCCAAGGATTAAGGGGTGTGAAAGCAGACTGTCTTGTCATGGAGGGCCTCGGGACCAGGAGGGGCAGTACTGGGGCAAATGAAAACAGTGGACATGGAGTGTGGACTAAATACAAATGTCATATCAGTATCATTCTTCCTGAATTTTGTAATTGGACTGTAGTTACGTAAGAGAATATTCTTTGTTTAGAAAATACACTCAGTATTATTAAGGGTGGTAAAAGTGCCTCATGTAGGCTACCTACTCTCAAATGGTTCAGAAAACTGTAATATTAAAAACTGGTCCGTATGGATGAAGGGTATACAGGAAATCTCTACATTATTTTTGAAATTTTGTAGAAGTTTGAAATTATTTTAAAATAAATTTTAATACTGAAAAAATACTTATAAAATGTTACGTTTTAGAAAGTACAGTTTTTTCTTCTGCCCCTTGTAAATTTTCTATAATGAACATTAGTTTCTTTTACATTTGAAACTGATAAACTACTCTACAATTATACAGTATAAAACATTTCAGAGGTTTGGCCCAGAAGGGGATTCTGTCAAGCACTTTCTTCTACAGTCTTCACCTTCCCACTGATTTTTTCTAATTCTTCTCTGAGAGGGGGAAGGGAAGAGGAAGGACTGTATCTGATATTACTGATAACTTTTAAAATGTCTCACTCTGAAGTAGTTAGCTTTTAGCAGTCCATGACTATGTTAAAAAGAAGGTACAACTAAAAGAAAGAATGCTGCTAGGAATGAGATTTGAAAAAGTAGTGTTTATAGGTGTACTCAATGAGATCTGTGCTGCTCCTTCTCTAAGCCTCCTCTTACTATGACAAATGACACACAGTGAAGCAAATGTCACTAGGTCCACAATTAATAATTTTACTGAAATTTTATTCTTTTCTTCGGTTCTACATATAAGCAAAAAAAAAAAAGGTTTAACACATTATTCTTTGCAGTTCATCTCAACATAAGTAAGTTTTAAAATTTAGCATTTGGGGGGCGCCTGGGTGGCTCAGCTGGTTGAGCGTCTGCCTTCAGCTCAGGTCGTGATCCCGGGGTCCTGGGATCGAGCCCCGCATCGGGCTCCATGCTCCGCGGGGAGCCTGCTTCTCCCTCTCCCACTCCCCTGCTTGTGTTCCCTCTCTCGCTGTGTCTCTCTCTGTCAAATAAATAAATAAAATCTTTAAAAAAAAAAAAATTAGCATTTGGGGCACCTGGGTAGCTCAGTCAGTTAAGGATCCAACTCTTGATTTTGGCTCAGGTCATGATCTCAGGGTCGGGAGATCAAGCCCCGGGTGGGCACCACACTGGGTGTGGAGCCTGCTTAAGGTTCTCTCTCCCTCTGCTCCTCCCCCCACCTCCCTAAGCGCATGCAAGCACTCCCTCTCTTTAGTGCACTCCCCACCGCCTTTAAAAGAAAAATAAATACAAATAAGTAAAATTTTGCATTTAGGGGCACCTGGCTGGCTCTGTCAGTAGAGCATGCAACTTTTGATCTCAAGGTTGTGAGTTCAAGCCCCATGTTGGGCACAGAAATTACTTAAAAATAAAAAAAAATGTTTTAATAAAAATTAAAAATAAAATCTTTTTTAAATAAATAAAATTCAGCATTCAAGCCGCAGTTGCAAATTTAAAATACCAGTGACTTCAAATAAGCCAAATTTAAATAGAAATATTCGACCCAGAAGCCAGCTTCATAACTGTAAAAGCCTCAATCCTCCCCCATTTCTTCCTCCTATCCCCATGTCAAGTTTTCCACTTCAAAAAGAAACCTCACTGCCTCCTAGTTTAAAAAAATTCCCAAGTGTTTTCTCTCTCCGCCAGAAAATAAACCAAGAAATAGAGAACATGAAGACTCTCCAGGACTGAGCTTGACTGTTGGGCTGGGAGCCCATCCTCACTGTGTCCATGGCAGAGCCTGGCTCAGGAGGGCCCGGCTGGAAGAAATACCCTAAATTTGGTGGGGTTTTTATTCCATACAAAACATGGTGCAGAACACTTTGTTCATTTTATACCCCAATGCTACAGAGAGGAGCCCCCACACAGCAGTCCAGAACAGCTTGCCACCTTTCACCCATCCCACGAACTGCATCCACATGCAGAGAATGGACAACAAAAGGAAACTGGATAAACAAAAGGCTTCTGGATAATGAAGGTGAGTGTGGGAATGGTAGACTCGGGGTGATCTTTCCTTTTGCAAGATGAATTTAATGGTACTACATGTTTAATATTTTTAATAAAAAGAAAGCAGGGAACATTTAAAATGGAAACATGCATTCAACACAGGAACATCATTACCAAGAATCTAATACTTTAAAATTCAATTCCAATATTGTTTGCAATAGCAAAAATAATTAATCTAAATGCTGAATAATGGAGGATGGTAAAGTAAATCATACGTGTCAAATATACAGAAGCTCTTGCAGCCAATTACAAGGGATGTTTAAAGAGTTAACACCATAGGAAAAAACTCAAGCTGAATAAAAAGAGGAGACAAAAATCCTACCTATAATAGGATTTAAAGCTACCATTTAAAAGCAAATTCAAAAAATAAAAAATTCAAACCTATTCATAGAGTAATGCATACATTTTGTATTAACAATGGCTACTCTGGGTGGTGGGATTATAAGTGATTTTTCTTAACCATTTTTACAGTTCAAAATGTTCTATCACAAGCATTATTTTATACTACTTAGAACTTAATATTTTTTAAAAAGATTTTATTTATTTATTTGAGAGAGAGAATGAGAGAGAGAGAGCACATGAGAGGAGGGAGGGTTAGAGGGAGAAGCAGACGCCCTGCTGAGCAGGGAGCCCGATGCGGGACTCGATCCCGGGACTCCAGGATCATGACCTGAGCCGAAGGCAGTCGCTTAACCAACTGAGCCACCCAGGCGCCCCAAACTTTTTAATATTCTAAAATAAATTTTACTTGAACGTTTTAAAGACCACCAGCATCATATCAATTCAACAAGTATATGAATTCCTTGGACCTTACTCTCCTAAATGGGTACCCAAAACTCTAGCCCACAGTCCCAATCAGTAGGCTGGTGGTTGGCCCTCAACCAAGTGCCAGATTAGCTTGATGCACTCCAGCACAAAAAAACCTGCAACCAACTGCTAAGTTCTAAATTCTTTCTCCTAAACGGTGCTTTCTAACCTTGAGTGCCTGCCAGAAGCTGCTGGAGATTTTTTTCAAAATACACACACACACCCCATGGCCCCCGCTTCCCTAGTTAACCAGTCTCTGAAGGGGGAGGGAGGTCAAGCATGGATATTTTTTAATTCTACCAGCAAGAAGCAGGGCCAACATGTCACCACGATGACGGTAATGAAGCCAGCAAGGGGGTGTGAGACAAGACACAATCCTGTACCTTCCATGCTTCCTGGAGGGAGGGAGCAAAGGGAGAATGGGGCACGAAGGGATAAGAATCCTGAATTTGGGCAGGGACACTTCGACAACAGGCCCCACAAGTCTGAGAGCACATCCTACTGGGTTTACCACATAAGATGCTGTGCTTTCAGCTGTCAAAATTGCAAAAGCCAAAGTAATCTGTGCCTTAGTACAACCCTGAGGGATTTCTTATCACCTCCAATTTAACAGGTCCAAACGAAATCCAACCACTTCCCATGGGTTAGGGTGGCTATGAGGTGTGGGTTTACTCCCAGGACCTCCTCATGGGGCACACACTGCCCTCTGACAAGGACCTGGTGCCACTCCACACCCACATGGTCCTGATGAGGCTGCTGGTCTCCGCACCCCGTCCACTGCGGCTCAAGGCCCACGCAGAACCAAGCGGTGTGCTTCCACCTCTTCTCACTTCTCACCTGTCGAACAGGTGACTCCGGGGAACACAAGCGTAGGTCCTTCCCCTCCCTCGGCTGCTCTCCCTCCAGCCAGGAGTGAATTCATAACTCATGTCTGCGGAGACTAAGGGTACCACCACCGAGAAATACCACAGAGGGGAAGAGAGACATCACAGTCGAGAAGCACCTGAGACCACCTCAGCCCATACATCTCCATGGTGGAGCTGCTACTTCACCCAGCTTGGATTCTAGCACTCCACAGATCATAAGGGGCCCAAGACAAGAAACACAAAATGAAGGGCAAAACCAGAAAAAAACAAATAAACAAAAACCAACCCACAGGATTAGAATCTTAATGCCCAAATGCACAGAAGCCAGCCAGGAGACTCCATGTTATACTCCCCAGGAGAGCTTAGCACTTGCTCTGCCTCGGGTGTTCAGACTCCATCAACAGCATCAACAAGAACCATCAACTGAAGCCCAGAAGTATGCCTGGCACCCACAATTCCCTCACCTCTGCAAGCTGCCCAACACCCCTGCTCCTCCCTCATTGCAAGAGCACCTACCGGTGCCTGCTTCCCTACTCCCAGGCAGCCAAGTACGGCCATAAATCCCAGCATGAGGCAAGAAAATGCAGAGAAGTACCTGGGACTTTGGAAAGTGCCCATCCTGCTGCCTGGAATGCAGAGGTGATGGCTAGGGTTCTGCTGGCCATCAGAAACCATGAAGACAAGAGCCACAGTGAGTTTGCATTTTTAGAGCAAAAGAGAAATACACTCTATAGGTTCACAATCACTCATCTACAATTCTGAAATCCCCAAAGCCTGCTTTTGGTGTTATTTGTTTGGCTGCAAAACCTGATCTGAAGGCAAGAAATGTGCATGTTTCTCTGCAGAAACAGGATCCGTGTGGAGGGGCAACAATGCCCAGCCTTTGTGGGGGATGCCAGGAACTGAGTGATAACCACGGGGTCACCCTTCTAGAATCCCAAAAGATCTCTGTCCCATGGTCTGCCCAAGGTTCTGCAGACCAGCCTCCTGTTTAAACCCCTGCTAGCTTCTGTGTCTGGTCACCAGTGGCCAGACTCAGGCCTGGCTCTGCCATCCAGGCCCCCTCTCCTCAGGCACAGGCCCACTATGTGGTCATGGGATCGCCCTTCTGCTCACCACCAGAGGTCCCTGGATGGTGAAGGACAAACTCCCAGACAGGCAAGGTGCTACCCAGCCCCAGGCCCCCGGCCCATCTGTCAATATACACAGCTTTCTAGACTGTCTTATGCCAACTGCCCTGGGCCTCCCCGCCCCCCACGGTGACTACAACAACATTTCTGCCTTCTGCCAAGGCAGGGCCATGTCTCCTTGGCCCTCACATCACAGCTCCGCATGAAGGAGCTGAACAACTATGCACTCCACTCAAAAAAAGCAGTTTCCTCATGGACTCTAGCTCACTATGAAGGAGAGATCAGAGATCAAAATGGAACAATGTTTGTACTATAGTTTAAAGTATTTACCTCTAAACAAGAGAGGTGCCCTGCAGCCCCTGTGCTGCCTCAATCGCCACCCAAGACCCCTGGGCTCACCCCAACCAGAGCAAGGACAGGTGCCCAGACATCCAAAAAAAAAAAAAAAAAAAAAAAAAAAAAGACACATTACTACAGGGTAGGAGAAGAGTAACTCAGAAATAGATGCCAACAACAGACAGGAAGGTCTGGCACATAATCAGGAAGCAATCCCTCCTTTTCAAAAATGAAAAGGAAAAATCTTTGTGTCCATAGATAAAATCTTTAGCAGGGAGCGCCTGGGTGGGCTCAGCCGTTAAGCGTCTGCCTTCAGCTCAGGTCATGATCCCAGGGTCCTGGGATCGAGCCCCGCATCGGGCTCCCTGCTTGGTGCGAAGCCGGCTTCTCCCTCTCCCACTCCCCCTGCTCGCGTTCCTGCTCTCGCTATCTCTCTGTCAAATAAATAAAATCTTAGAAAAAAAAATCTTTAGCACAAGCCCCAATAACAACTTATTTTTTTAAGATTTGTTTTTATTTTTTGACAGAGAGAGAGAGAGAGCAAGAGAGGGAACGCAAGCAGGGGGTAGTGGGAAAGGGAGAAGCAGGCCTTCCGTTGAGCAGGGATCCCGGTGCAGGGCTCGATCCCAGGACCCTGGGATCATGACCTGAGCTGAAGGCAGACATGGCTGAGCCACCCAGGTGCCCCTCAACAACTTACTTTTCATGAATCTGATTTTCTTTGCTAATCAGAAAGCCAGAGAAGGACTAAAATTCCTATTATACTGCCCTATGACAGCAACTCAAACAAAACACAGAAACCTCAACATGTGGGGGCCATATAGCATTTACACCAATAACTGATTCCACATTACTTCTTATTCCTCCTTCAGAGCAGAAGGGCAAACCTCAGATTTTTGAGAACTGGTGATTATTTTTAAAGATTTTACATATTTATTTGAAAGAGAGTGAGTGAGAAAGAGAGCATGAGCAGGGGGACGGGGAGAAGCAGACTCCTGCGCTGGGCAGGGAGCCTGACGTGGGGCTCAATCCCAGGACGCTGCCCCTGCTTGTTCTCTCCCTCTCTGTCAAATAAATAAATAAATTAATTAATTAATTAATAAAATCTTTTTAAAAATAAAAGATTTTATTTATTTATCTGAGAGAGAGAGAAAGAGTATGAGCAGGGGGAGGGGCAGAGGGAGAAGCAGACTCCCTGCAGCACAGGGAGCCCCGATGTGGGCTCAATCCCGGGACTCTGGGATCATGACCTGAGCTGAAGGCAGACGCTTAACTGACTGAGCCACCCAGGCGCCCCTTAATGGTGTTTTAAATCCAGGTATGCATTGGGTATACCACACACAAACACTTACATACAATTCCACCAATGCAATTACTCCACACATACTGTTCCTGAAGTTTTGTGGCTAAATATGGGAACTTCTTTCTATGTGGATAAATACACTTTAATAGCTATATGGTATTTCCTTGAGCATAGTGTAGCTTACATAATCTAAATGCCAAAAAAACATTAGATAAATTAGTGCAATTTAAAAACCTATTTTAGTTTGTCTTGTAGATTTTCCAATCTTCTAATTAATGGCTGTTTTTTGGCTTTGAACAGAGCTTAGTAATTAAAAACAATGGCAAAAAAACTGGATGTGGGTTTGAATCCAGCACTTCTAAGCTTTGCATCTTTGGATTAACACCCTCCAAGTCTCAATTCTCTCCTAAAATAGGGACAAGAATCAATTCAACAGAGGGGGCGCCTGGATGGCTCTGTCAGGTGAGCGGCTGACTCTTGATTTCGGGTCAGGTCATGGTCTCAGGGTCATGGGATCCAGCCCTGTGTCAGGCTCCACGCTCAGCTTGGAGTCTGCTCAGGATTCTCTCTCTCCCTCTGCTCCTCCCCCCCCCCCCCCCCCCCGTGGGCGTTCTCTCTCTCTCAAATAAATAAAATCTTAAAAAAAAAAGTCAATTCAACAGAATCCATAGAGCAACTGAGAGCAGGTGCTGGGAAAGCCAGTGTGCCCTCAGGGGCAGCTGCTATCCCATCTTCATCACCAAGCAAAGGTAAGAATTCCATCCTCCCCACTGGCGTGCTACATACATGGTAACATTTTAAAACATTACAACAACTTAAATGCAAAATTATTTCTTCCTTTATGTTAAAGCAAAATGTTCTTCCTAGGACTCGGGTATTTGGAAACATTTCTTTAACAAAAATCACTATTACAGTCTTGGCTTGAAGGGGAGCCATTTCAAAGAAAATGAAATCAACATATCCACAGTATAAGACCAATGAAGAATTTCATATTTCCTGATTCATATTACTAACAGCCAAGATAGACTTAATTTTTGTTTTAAAGATATTTTTTATTTATTTATTTGAAAGAGAGGCAGAGAGCAAAGGTCGGCAGAGGGGCAGGCAGAGGGAAAGGGAGAAGCAGGCTTTCTGCTGAGCAGGGAGCCCGATGCGGGGCTCGATCCCAGGATCCTGGGATCATGACCTGAGCCAAAGGCAGTCGCTTAACTGACTGAGCCACCCAGGAGATTTTATTTACTTTAATTGAGACACAGAGAAAGAGAGTGAAGGTGTCCACGGGGGGAGGAGGGTCGGAGGGAAAGGGAGAAGCAGACTCTGCTGAGCAAGGAGCCTGATGTGGGGCTCGAGCCCAGGACCCTGAGATCATGACCTGAGCCGAAGGCAGATGCTTCACTGACTGAGCCACCCAGGCGCCCCGCCAAGACTGACTTATTAAGAATGACAGTCTGACTTTCATGTTATTTTGCACTCGAGGTAATTAAGAAATTTTTTCAAACTCTATTTCACTTTTTAAAAATGAGATAGGGTGCCTGGGTGGCTCAGTTGGTTAAGCGACTGCCTTCGGCTCAGGCTCAGGTCATGATCCTGGAGTCCTGGGATCGAGTCCCGCATCGGGCTCCCTGCTCAGCGGGGAGTCTGCTTCTCCCTCTGACCCTCCCCCCCTCATGCTCTTTCTCTAATAAATAAATAAAATCTTTAAAAAAATAAAAATGGGATAATAAATTTGATTTTATTAAAACGTCACATCACTAAATCCAAGAAAAAGAACTGCTACTATTTCACACTCAGTGCAAAATGACAAAAAATGATAATTAAAAGAATTAAAATTTTCACTCAAAAAAACTGACCATCAGGGGGCGCCTGGGTGGCTCAGTCGTTAAGCGTCTGCCTTCGGCTCGGGTCATGATCCCAGGGTCCTGGGATCAAGCCCCGCATCGGGCTCCCTGCTCGGCGGGAAGCCTGCTTCTCCCTCTCTCACTCCCCCTGCTTGTGTTCCCTCTCTTGCTATGTCTCTGTCTGTCAAATAAATAAATAAAAAAATCTTAAAAAAAAAACAAAACAACTGACCATCAGGAGTGACATCAGCGGAACAGCCCATTAAGAAGCTCCAAGTTCTCATTCACCCTCACCCCACACATAAACACACACACAAACACTGGAAAACATGCAGCAACTGTCAGAACCAATTTGTGAAAACTCTGCAAGGCAGTCAGAAGTCTGCAACCACCAAGTGCTGAATCAGGAAAGAGGTACCACGGAACGGCAGGCAGGTTTTAGATTTTGCTGCCCCTGCCTCTCTCTCTGGCAGGGAAGCAGCAGGCCTTGATCTTGAAGCACAAATGGCCTTAAAGCCTAAAAGGTCTTAAAGTAATGGTCTTAAAGTAAACACGGTCTTAAAGTGGTAACAGGGTTGCCAATATGGGGCTGTTTTCCTGGTTCTAGGGAACAGAACAGACTTTGTTCACTACTTATTGTGTATGTCTATTCTAACCTGTCACAGACTACCTGAAGGAATGACACAGGCACTCCTCTGGTGTATCATTTACATCAAAACTCAGGCTGAAAAAGCTTGAAAACACTGCAAGTTGAATAACAACCCTCAGAACCTGTGGCAAAAGATCAGTCTAAACATACAATACACTGTTAAGGCAAAACCTAGGGAGAGTTTCTCGGGGAAATCAGGACATTCAAAAGTAACAGGTCATACTAGGAAGTTCAGAATACTGCACACATGTCCAGGGCAAGATGCATGCTTATACAAGACCTGAGAAGACCCCGGGTTTTCACCTTGGGCTGATCCTTATGCACAGTGCAAGCCTGATCAAGAGCTGAAGGAGGGCCCAGGCACAGAGCCAATATGCAAAGAATGGGAGATAGGAGAGCTGCTTATGTTCAGGAAATCTCTGTCGAAACACCAGTTAAACACAAGATATGAAACAGGACTTCAGGGACTACCCTGTCAAGGAAAATAGTCTTTGGAATAATAGCCTGGATAAGTCACTAGGCAAAGAGAACTCCTACAGCCTTCAACAGATAAAAAAACAACAAACCTTAGGGAACGAGAATCTGATTTCCAGAGTCATTACATTCCTAATAACCAAATGTCCAGTTTTCAAAGACAACAAAATCAAAAGGCACACAAAGAACAGGAAAGCATGACTCAGTCAAAAGAACAAAATAAATGAACAGAAACCATCTCTGAAGAAGGTGAGACATAGGCCTTGCTAGACAAAGACTTTAAAACAACCATGTCACCGGCACCTGGCTGAATCAGCTGGTAGAGCATACGACTCCTGATCTCAAGGTTGTAAATTAGAGCCCCACGTTGGGTGTAGAGATTACTCTAAAAAAAAAAAAAAAAAAAAAGTTTCAAAAAAACAACCACATCATGTTATGTGCTCAAATAACTAAACAAAAACACAAAGAACTAAAGGAAGTCAGGAAAATTACAAAGGAACGAAAAAAACAAATTATTAAGAAGAGACAAAACAGCAATCTTGAAGTTGAAAAGTACTGTAAATGAAATGAAAAATTTACCATAGTGGTCCAGCAGCATGTTTGAGAAGGCAGAACAAAGAATCCACAAACATAAAGATAGGATAACTGAAATTATCAAGTCTGAGGCGCAGTAAGGAAAAAAAAAGACTGAAAAGAGCCTTAAGGGACTCATGGGACATCAATAAGTAGACCAACATACACATTATGGGAGTCTCAAAAGAAGAAAAGAAAAAGAGGCAGAAGGAAAATATTTGAAAAAATAAAGGCCGAAAACATCCCAAATCTGATGAAAGACATAAAAACCTACAAACCCAAGAAACTCCATAAACTCCACGTAGGATAAACTCAAAGGACCCATATCAAGACATAATTAACCACCAAAAGACAGAGAGTCTTGAAAGCAGTGAGAGAGAAGTAACCTGTCACATACAAGGACTCTCAAGAAGGTCAGTGGCTGCTTTCTCATCAGAAGCCACGACGGCTGGAAGACAGTGAGATGACATTTAAAGTGCTAAAAAAAAATAAATTAATTAAAACATTAAAACTGTCAGCTGAGAATTGTATCTGGCAAACCCGTCCTTCAAAAACGAGAGAGAAATTAAGACATTCCTCAATTAAAAAAAAAAAATTGAGGGAGTTCATTAACACTAGACCTGCCCTACAAGAAAAGCTAAAGGGAGTCCTCAGGTGGAAATAAAAGATCACTAAACAGTTCCTCAAAACCATATGAAGAAATAAAGAGCTCCAGTGAAGGTAAATACATAAGAAAGTATAAAAGTGAATACTATTGTCATTTGGTTTGTAATACCACTTTTGATTTCCTACAGGATTCAAAATACAAATGCATAAAAAATTATAAATATGTTATTTGGCATACAACGTATAAAGACGTAATCTGTGACAACATAAAAGGGAGGAGGAAGGAGATATACAGGAGGAGAGACTTTGAGGTTGGTATCATTTCAAAATAGATGGCTTTAAATTTAGGACGTTAGGGCGCCTGGGAGGCTCAGTTGCTGAGTGTCTGCCTTCGGCTCAGGTCATGATCCCGGGGTCCTGGGATCGAGTCCCACGTCGGGCTCCCTGCTTGTGTTCCCTCTCTCGCTGTCTCTCTCTTTGTCAAATAACTAAATAAAATCTTAAAAAATAAAATAAATAAATTTAGGATGTTAAATATAATCCCCATGGTAACCACAAAGAAAATCTTTAAAATATACACAAAAGGAAATGAGAAGAGAATCACAACAGTTTACTACAGAAAGAAAAAGAAAGAAAGAAAAACAAAGAGAGAAAGAAAAAAGGAAGGAAGGAAGGCAGGCCAATTAAACATAGAATCAAGCAGTTAGGAAGAAAATGAAGGACAACAAAGCTGTAAGACATAAAGAACAGCAAAACAGCAGAAGTCTTCCCTTACAGTAATTACTTTAAACATAAATGGGTTAAACTCTCCAATCAAAATACTTGAGACAAGAAATTTAAATTTTTTTCTTTAAAGAAATATTAATGCTTACTCAGCCTATTCTCCTGTATCAGGCAAAGGCAATCCACACCACAACCCCATGAAGTTGATTCAGTAATATCCATGTTTACAGAAGAGGACCCTGAGGCTGAGAGATTAAATAGCCTGATCACATGGGGAGGAGGCTCTCACCTCTCTTGTCCAAGCGGTGCTATGCAACTGTTCACTAATGAATGCCTGCATTACTCATTCTTACCTCACCCTCAATCTTTCCTATGTGGAGAGGTTTGTGGAAAGACAGAGGAAAGAGCAAGCAACCTCGGAGATGTGGCTCTTAAGTGAAGACCCTGGAAAGCTGCCTCCACAGAACAGAGAGAGGACCTAAGACTGACCTAGCACCTACTGGTCACCAGGCACTGAGATACATGCACTCAACCGGTCTTCTCAGCAATAATGTCTTTTTAATTTTGTTATTATTCATGTTTCTTTGAGTCCTTTTTAATAAATGTCCTTTTTATTTTTCACGATTTTATCTTTTACAGCAAGATTGCCCTACAGTCAATTAGTTATGTAGCAAAAATGTTTGCAGAGAAAATACAGGACACAGGAAAAATGCAGTATTTTTGCACCACCTACACACTCAACATCACCTACACACTCAAAATGCTACTATATACTGAAAAAGACCAAAAAAAATAACAGTAAGTGTCCAACTTATTTGTTTAGGGTTTTTTGTATCCCATCTGTTCAAGTAAAAGTCAAAAGATGAATTTCAAACTGCCAATTATTATAACAAAATACCATGAGAAAATGGCATCTGACAGTAGTCTTTGGTATGACACTAATGTCATACTCCCTCATATCATCAGTTCATTTTTCAGGAAAACCAACACACACACACACACACACACACACACACACACACACACACACACAAATCCCACCCACCAGAACAATTCAATGTGTCTCTTTTCCCCCATTAACTGTAAATGTTTTCAGAATAATTTTACCAATAAGATATGCCTGAGAGTACATATTCCAAGAGGGAGAACACTGGGCTACTCCTTAAAATACTAAGACCAATCTTAAAACCTAGCTAAGATTTACAGAAGGTGTTCTTCTGTGCGTGTCCTTCCAAAACTGCAAAGGGAGTGATTCCACATCAGGCTTCATTTTAGAAAGGTGCCTGCCACTGAATTTTGAAACAAATGCTTGGTTAGCTTCAAGGTTTTAAGTAGGTATGATCTGTAAAAAATTACTAAGATTCACTCACAATAGTGCTAAAAATGATATCCAACTGCTGTTATCAACTACCCTAAGACTGTGCTGGGGGCGCGGGGGGGGTGTCTTCCCACTACTGACATTTGGGGTTGGATCATTATCTGTTGTGGGGGAGGGACTATCCTGTGCATTATAATATTTTTAGCAACGTCCCTGGCCTGGCCCACTAGATGCCAGAAACAGCACCCCACTCTCAGTTGTGCCAACCTGGCATGTCCCCAGATATTGCCAGATGTCCCACGGAGGGGAGGGGGCCCTGGTAAGAACCACTGTTGTACTTCTGATACCTTTCACTGGTTAAGACACACAAGCATTCTGTCCCAAATGACAAAAAAGCCAAATAATGTCTAAAATCCCTATGGAATTCTCAGCAGAGCACCACACATACACTCTAGAAACTGATGCATATAGGAAAGGCAGCTTTCTTTCTTTCTTTCTTTCTTTGAGAGAAAGTATGCACGCAAGGGGTTGGGGGAGGGAAGGAACAGAGGGAGAAAGAGAATCTCAACCAGACTCCATGATGACCACAGAGCCTGACCTGGGGCTAGATCTCATGACCCCAAGATCATGACCTAAACTGAAATCAAGAGTTGGGACACTTAACTGACTGAGCCACCCAGGCACCCCAGGAAAGGCAGGTTTCTAAAAAGTGCTTCCTAATCTCCCCATGCGGGCACTTCCTGGGATGACAGCAGTTAGCACCTTGTCGTGGTGCTCAAACTGCTTCAAATCACAGAATTGGTGATGTGTGCCTTAAGCCCTGGTGTATTGTTTCATTAGCATATTCAAAAAATCCTCATCAAAAACTGGGATCAGAAGTGTGGGAGCTGACTTAACTATATTATCATTATTAAAGATACTGTAAACTGCTCCCAAACCCAAACATAAAAGAAAACATGAGCTATGCAAAAATTAAGTTAAACAGCTAAGACTACTACCCAAGATGTTGATGCTTTCATTAAGAGTCCTCATTTTAGAAACCATCTTTTCTTCATTTAAAAAAAACAAAAAAACAAAAACACCTTTCTCCTCAGCAAAACAAGAATTGTTGCATTTTCACAATGGAAAATCTGTTGTTACTATAATAGCCTCATCTTCTGGAATATTTCCACCAATTATGCATGAAGCTTTGCTGAGCTTCTCCAACTGTGGATCTAGATGGGAGGAACTGGTAATTGGGGGAATCAGGTCTGACTGGAATCCCATCACTAGATAGATGACCAGCCCTTGAGAATGTTCACGTAACAGTAACATCCTAAATCAGCACTCCGTGGGTACACATATTTTGGATATAAACCAAGTGATGATAGCTCTGTGTCGTTTCCAGAGGAATACAAACACATACAGGACCCGGTCCCCACACCA
This sequence comes from Callorhinus ursinus, assembly GCF_003265705.2. Taxonomy (NCBI): domain Eukaryota; kingdom Metazoa; phylum Chordata; class Mammalia; order Carnivora; family Otariidae; genus Callorhinus; species Callorhinus ursinus. The sequence continues at coordinate 602,833 of NW_027397130.1, forward strand.
TGGAAGACCAGCAGAAAGAAACTTGAGCGAGGTGAGTTACAGCACAAGATGATGAGGAGGGAACATCTCTGCCTCCTGTAGCCTGACAGCACAAAGGGGCGGGGCGGGGGGCTGCTAGTCCTGAGAACAGGCTCCATGACCTACTACTAAGGGTCCTGAGCACCACTGTCAGCCTGGAAAGCACTCAGGTGACATGACAGGCCTGCAGAGGAGCCCAGCTTCAGGTCTGTACTGACTCCCAGGGAGAAACCAGAGCCCAAGTTTCAAAAGTATATATGGTTCCTTACACTTCAATAAAAAAGCAGTTTTAAAGAGAAAAACAGGGGCGCCCAGGTGGCTCAGTCGTTAAGCGTCTGCCTTCAGCTCAGGTCATATCCCAGGGTCCTGAGATCGAGCCCCCCCGCAGGAAGCCTGCTTCTCCCTCTCCCACTCCCCCTGCTTGTGTTCCCTCTCTCGCTTTGTCTCTCTGTCAAATAAATAAATAAATAAAATCTTTAAAAAAAGAAAAAGAAAAACAGTACATTGTAAATTACAAAGTTCTTCAACTGAGGAGAGAGGCCATCCTTAATTTCCAAAATAACAGTTTAGCCAATGGCATTAATGAACAAGTATCCTTCAAATCAGACCACAAACAGGACACAACTTTCAATCAGTTCCCTTCCCTGACTTTGTACCCAAGGCAAAGGAATTTTTCCTTTTCTCCTGAATCAGGAAGTTTTATGGTGATGCTTACAGTTTGGATCGGAGCAGAACCAGAACAGAAGTTTCAAGAGGAAGGGTACCCCCAATGGACCTCTCCTGGCCCAGCCTGCTGGATAACACCGACCACATCCCACCGCCTGTTCTTATGCTTTGGTGCTAGGAAGGAGGGGGCAACCTCTCCCAGCTGAAGGAACTTCAACCTTCACTCACTACTCCAAGAGGGCCCTAGATCAATTTACTGCAGGCATGTGTGCATGTGTATAGAGCTATGAGCAAGATGAAGAATGCTGGCCCTCAGGAACACTGCTGCCCTTGTGTCACATTTCTGGCACATTAAGTCCTCATGGGCCCCTTCACACCAGGACACTGTGATGGACAAAACACACGCAGCCCCTGGTGGAGGAAGGACACAGACACAGAGCTAATTGTGTCATGCAATGTCAGACAGTTATCCCATATTACACAAGAGAGAATGAAAATTCAAACAGGTTAAGAGGCAGGGGTGAAATCTAGCCCCAGAGTGTCCAGCTCCAGAGCCCATCCTCACCATCTCCTGATGCAGTCAGACACATAGGAGCACTGCAGGTTACAGGTCCTGTCATATAGGCTTGTTTCTCAAAATGCGTTATGAATTCAAGTTATTTTAAATCTAAACTGTCTCAAACCACTCATTAAACATTAAAATAAACTGAGTTAAAAAAATAAATAAAAATAAAATAAAATAAAATAAACTGAGTTTTACCACTGGAAGAATTACTACATACTAGGTGAAGTAGAAATTAACCCAGTTTGTTGGGTTATTTTTAACTTAGTAAATTAACAATTACATAAAAATAGCTGCCCTATGTTCCCAGTATCAGCGATAAAATATAATGAAAGCATATTACAGCTTTTAAAGAAAAGCACACACAGTGGTTATTAAGGAGCAATTAATTTGTATACGCTGAGCACTGAAAGTGCAAAGCACCTCTGTCCCTCTGCTATGTATATGCCACTACGCATCACCCACTCCTGGGTCCAGGAGTCCAGCCATCTTGGTTCCCTGCTCTCAGCTTTGTATACAAGTTGGTCAGTCTTAGGTCATAAAATGAAGGCATCTCAGCCAACCCCAAAGCCCTGGAACAAGAAAACACAACAGACCTCACTAGTGGGTCTGCTCTGGTCTTCAAAGACAGCCCCACTGGATCTTCTCCTACCAGGAACCCTGTTCTTCACACCTCATCTGTGTCTGCTCTGTGGGCCAACCAGGCCTCGGCCGCATCTCTCGGGGGTTCCTTCACCCACTTAGCCCTGGTGACCCACAGGGTCTCCACTCCTCCTAAGCCTACTCTTACCTCCACCCTCCTTACAATAGCCCCCTGCCCCACAAACTTCTTACACCCTCACCTCCCCTCACTCTCGAGCCCCACACCCAGCCTCCTTCCTCATCCTCCAAGAGGTCCTGATCACCGAGCCCATGGATATCCGTGGAACATGACAGTGGTGACATCTGAGGCCGTCTCCGCACCTGGCACTCTGCTTATTCTCCTCTTTCTGTTACTGGCATATTCTCTAGGAACCCCGGTTCTGCCCCATCCCCACTTCTAAGCACGACCACGTCACTGTGAGTTCCTTCAGTTCTTTTCTTGGAGTCTTTGCCTGGAAAGCTCCAGAAGCCACTCTCTGCTCCCCTCTCTCCAGTCCCAACCTTTGAGGATGCTATCCCTGATTTAATGAGAAAGTCTTCAAATGTGACATTACCAAACTTAATCTGCAAGTTAAAACATGCCATACAAGAAAGTAGTGCTGTATCATGAACTGATTGGCAGTTAATTTAGCATAGGAACAGGGTCACTTTTCTAAATAAACGCAATTGTAGTTTCACATGTTAAAAAGTTTGGGGCAATAACAAATTCAACCTATTCTATTTATGTTTGGCTATTAGATATTCTAGGACCTTTCTGATCAAAAACATGTCAAATTCACTTGACATTTCAAAGTACTTGAACAACTGTTAAAGAGTTGCTTATTTTTATTTATAAATTATACTTAGTTTGCTACCATGGCAACAGCAAAAGCAACAACACACCCAGACATTCCTGCTCAGCAGATCTTCCCAAAACACTTTACTGCCCACTCAGGCACCAGACTAGGTAGGTCCCTAGACAAATAAGAACCCTGTCCTCAAAGAGGACATTCTTCATTCTGTCACTGACCGTATTGAAAATGCTCCCACCAGGCCCAGGCAAACCTCATACTCCACAACCAGGCCCAAGGTCCCTTCCAGCCTAAATTCTAAGTTCTTTGGCACCAGGCTACTGGCCCAGGGACACCGATAAAGCCAGGTCCACCCGCTCACGTCCAGGAGCACCCTCCCCCCCCCCACACACACAGGTGGCCCAGGGTTCTTCCACTGAGCCCACCCCAGAGAACTCCCCAGGACCAATAACACCTGCACCTCCAGTGACTTAGATGCTCCTGGAGAGGAAGAAGTTTATGCATCTGTACACACAGCGTCACATACTTGGCTGAAAATCAAGGATTTGTGGAAATCACCTGTTTTCTGGAAAACCACATGCCCTGGCACTCATGGGCATGTTCAGCAACCCCCCACACACACTTGAGGATCCCGGTTTTGCTCACCAACCATCATGGAGAAACTATTTGTAACAGATCTTACCCAAACTGTTTAAAATACAACAGCCAACACACAGGATCGTGGACCTCATCTTTCTCTATTCCCCCTAAATACATACATTATTTGCTATTTTAATAAAATGACAAATCATACTTTCAGCCTAAATTACTTATGTACTCTCCCAAGTTCTCTGTATGTAAATTTTTAACACTAACTACAAAATACAAATTCACTCAAAAATTGGAATGAGACTAAAATCACTGTCATTCAAATAAGAGACCAACCGTGGATTGTCGTGTTTTTTTAACTTGTACAGTGATTTTCAATTCAGTGGACAAATCTGCGTAACTGCTCTAAATTACACATGCTTTTAAACTTACACAACTTGAGTGCTCGCTTCGGCAGCACATACACTAAACTTACACAACCTGACTTTCTGACTTAAAAAGAACCCGTAAAACGTTTAATTTCAAGAAAAAGATTTTTTAAAACAATTTACCTACACTGGGCTAGTACCAACTGTCTTTACACCGTTTATTCCATCAATAATACGTTACCACTCTACACCCAACACGCAGGAATGATGCCTTACAAAAAGAGAGGCGCCACAAAGTCCTACCAGTTATCTACTTATTTCACGCTGTAAGAATGTCAACACCCTTCTGTGAAAAAGAACCCCTGGGCCCCTAAGAAGCGCCGGGCTCACGGAGGCCCTGGCGGCCCCGGAGACTCCGCCGCCTGCACAAGCCGGCGGCGAAGGTCAGAGGCTCTGCCTCCACCGCACCGCCTCTCACCCGGCCCTTCTCTGGGCGGCGCTGGACCCCTGCAGAAACCTCATTTCTGCCCCTCACCCAAAGGTCGACTCACTCCGTTTAGCACGTCAATGCAAACGGCTCTGGCCGATGACGAGAGGGCAGTTTTCCTTAAAAACCTCAAAACCCTCGGAATAAAGGTGTGAGAACTCCCTCGGCGCGGCACCCAGGCGTTTGTGAACGACAAACCGTTGGAGTAAGCGAGTTTACCCCGTCTGCGCGCACACACCGACGGCCTTCTCCGGAGCACGCCCGTCGCAGACTCGGAGACCGGCTGGCGCAACTTTCCAGGCCACCGACGCCACGGCACGCACGCACGGGGGTCAAGGAATTAGGAAACCCAACAGCTCTTACCCGCGTTTCCAGCAACTAAAAGCCGTTCAAAAATTTCAGTTTGTGCACAAAGGCTTTACGTGCAACGGCCCAGAAGGGAGTCCCTGAGGAGTACCGCTGCCCGCGCAGCAGGGCTGCTGCCCTTCGTAAAACCAGAGGCCCGGCCGGGCCGCTCCCCGCAGCGAGGCCCCCCGAGCACCCCGAGCACCCCGCGCGGCCGGGCACCAGCCCCCAGACCGCCGGCGGCCCGAGCGGCAACGTCCCTTCCCGCGTACCCAGCTTTCCCCAAATCTTAAGGCGCGGAGCGCGGACGTGAACACGAATCACGCCCGAAGAGTCTGCAACCGTCAGGGTCTCACTAAAAATACGACGCGGAGAGGAGCCCTTGGCGCTCGAGGCGCGCGCTTGAGGCAGTTCAGCCCCGAAGACCCGCGGCACGAAACGGAAGCACCGAGCAGCCCACCCGCGGAGGCGCGACGGGAGCTCAGGGGACAGCCATCTCGGCGCGGCCCGCTGCCCCGCTCCCGCCCGCGCCGTGCGTCTCCGCTCGCGACCGCGGCGCGCCAGGCCCCCGAGGGGGCAGCGGCCCACGTGCACGGCCGCCCGGGCCCGCGGCGACGGGCAGCAGAGGCCGGAGCGCGCCCGCGTCGTGCGCCGCGGGGTCCGGCCCGGCCGCCGGGTCCGCGTCCAGGCTGCGGCCGCGCCCAGCACGGGCTGCGGGTCTCTGCGTCCGGACCCGGGCCCC
>NW_027397130.1:608441-648512 GCF_003265705.2 Callorhinus ursinus
GGGACACGCGCGGCGCGCTGCGAGCCGGCGGGCGCCGCTGACTGACGGCCGTCCTGGCCAATGGCGGCGGCGCACAGCAGTGGGGCTACCGGCGGCCGGCCAATGGCGAGGCACGGCGGCCGAGCGCCCGCACGTCCGGCCGCGGCGCCCGGCGCAGGCGCGGCTTCCAGCGGCCTGGAAAACCCGGGGTAGAGCGTGGCTGGCGCGGAGCTTCGGGGCGACTCGGCGGCGGGTCGAGGTCGTCGCGGGCTGGGCGGGGGGGGCGGGGAGGGGCGCGTGACGTCTGCCCCGAGGAGCCGCGGCTCGGGCCACGGGGCGGGTGGAGCGCTCGTGGGCTGCGCGGGCATCCGTACGGCCTTGGGCAGAGCTGGACACTGCTTCCCCTGCGGGAGGTCCGCGGGAGACCGCCGACGGCCGCGCCAGCTCCGCGGTGCTGGGACGCGGGGGCTGGGGCGCCGGGGGCCGGGGACGCGGAGCCCGGGACTGCGGGAGGCCGGGGGTTGCGGGGGTGCAGGGGCGCGGGAGGCCGGGGGTTGCGGGGGTGCAGGGGCGCGGGAGGCCGGGGCGGGGCGCTGCGGGGCGTATCTCACCTGCGCACCAGAAGGCGCTCGGAGCGCCCCCGGGAGGCCTCGGGGCACCCCACCCACCACGACGGAACTCTGACTTGCTTTATTTGCGGTCTGTGCTCGCGGTTTAGTGCGGAATTTTTTGAGCCATGAGTCTGGCAGAACGTCCTAGACCGAGAAGCACGTTGCGTTACGTGTCTATGCGCTGGTGGTCTTGAGACAGGTATGGGAATGCTAAGTGGGAGAGCCCCTCGTATTTAAAAAGCAAAATGCAAAGGTGCCTGGCCGGCTGCTTGGTAGAGCACGCGACTCTTGACCTCCCGGTTGTAAGTTCGAGCCCCACAGTCGGTGTAGATTACTTAAAGTCTGGTAAAAATAAGTAACAAAATACAGTCGAACGGAAGAACGAGCGTACGGTCAAGTACAAGGAGTGTTTCCAAATCGCTGATGACAGTGGCCGTGGAGTGTGTTGTTGCCTTCCTTGTGCTTTAGTGCACACATTCAGGGCATGACCCCTCTACTGGCTTCCGGAAGTTTCACCGTGATAAAGGTATTCATGGTGTTTGGAGTGTGTGCCGTATGCTGTTAGCAAAACTTACGCACGCTTCCCTGAAACTCCGCACAAGTCTTGGCCAGCACCGGATGTCCGTCATGCAGGGCACCCAGATCTGCAGACATACAGAGGATGAGCTTGTAGCATGCACCGATGTGTTTCAATTACATCCTCGTAGTGTAGACACGAGGCACCTTGATAAAAGTTAGATGGTGCCAAGCCCTAAGCAAGTAGCAGTGGTAAAGATCACACAGCTCTGAGGGGAAAACTCACCAAGTGCTGAGACCGTCAGGAAGGGGCTCCAAATCAGAGTCAGGGCCTTCCATCCACTCCAGATGCTGGGTAAGCCTCCACTGTATGCCAGGCACAGGGAGCAGTGAGCCAACCAGGCAGCCACGTCCCATCAGTGTGTGTGAAAGAGGACCAGAAGGAAGCCAGCCTTCAGGACCCCTTGTGACCGAGGGGAAAAGCAGCACCAGAAGATGCTCACAGGGTAGGCAACCTGCTGCTCTTTATGTCAAAACACTGAAGGCAGAGATGTGGAAGACACACACGCAGACTCTTAACAAAGATTTGTTCTTTCGGATGTGTCCTGAGCATCTAGGTTATGCCGGACATGGGTGGAAGGAGAGAGGAGATGCTTACAGAGGATCCATGGTATACGTGTGAATAAGGACACAGGACAGCCAAAGAGCGGGTGCTGAAAGGCAGAGTGCTGGGGCCAAGAGGTGAGGAGAGGGGGAGACGTCTGACCTGACACCGAAGGATGTGCACCAGAGACCACAGGAGCCTCTGGGCAAAGAAGAAGGGCACCTGCTCTGAGGAGCGGATAGGCTGGTGTGTCCCAGGCCGAAGGCCCTCGAATGATGGGAGGAGAAACGAGCATTTCAGAAGACATTTCGGAGCTGCTCATTTGGGGAAGTGGGAAACCAAGGGGCAGCTCAAGCAAGGAGTAAACTGTTCAAGCAGTTTAATTGTTAAAAATGTCAACCTTCTTGCCGCGTGCGACAAATTGAAAACGGAGACCCATTTGTGTCTCTTGTAATGATCCAGACTATAGAAAGAAATAGCTGGACCCATGGTCCTCAAAGCTTTTTGCATAGTATCCAATAAACTAATTTTGTGAAATCTTTTAAGCCCCCTCATTCAAGATAATGCCAAAATTTTCCATCATGTTTAAATAATTGCGGTGGATGCAATTTCTCAAATAATATACATATTGACTTTTTAAATAAATTATGGCATCGTTCCTTAGATGTATGAAATGGATCCTGAATGCCATTGTGATTTGAAACCCACTAGCCTATGTTTTATAAACATATAAACAGTCTCTTAGTTAACTTTTAATTTTAGTTCAATTTTATTAAATCCTTTACTCCTGGGGCGCCTGGGTGGCTCAGTAGGTTAAGCATCCGACTCTTGGTTTCGGCTCAGGTCACGGTCCCGGGGTCATGAGGTCCAGGCCTGTGTCGGCCCTGTGTCGGGCTCGGCACTCAGCGTGGGGTCTGCTTGTCCCTCTCTCTTCCCACCACTCTTGCTCTCTCAAATAAATAAAATCTTTTTAAAAAATCCCTTACTCCCAAACTCATTTCCATTTAAATTCCCCCACAAATTTTATCCTAAATACAATGTGTTTATGCTTGAGTATTTATTCATGAGCTTATTATTTACCCCTGGAGACACACACATACACAGATATGTACATTAATTTACAATTCCTGCAAATGTGTCATGTTAAAACATTTCTCTTGGATTAAATTAGTATTACAACTTTTGTTAACATAATTGATGAGAGCAATATAAACATATGCAGGTTTTGATTAAGACTAAAGTTGAGGGGCGCCTGGGTGGCTCAGTTGGTTAAGCGACTGCCTTCGGCTCAGGTCATGATCCTGGAGTCCCGGGATCGAGTCCCGCATCAGGCTCCCTGCTCGGCGGGGAGTCTGCTTCTCCCTCTGACCCTCCCCCTCTCATGTGCTCTCTCTCTCAAATAAATAAATAAAATCTTTAAAAAAAAAAAGACTTAAGAAGTTGAGTATATTGGAGGTTTATCTCTTAGTATGTCCGGGGCTTTTTTTTTTTAAGATTTTATTTTTTTTGTCAGAGCACAAGTAGGGGGAGCGGCAGGCAGAGTAGGTAGAGGGAGAAGTAGGCTCTCTGCCAAGCAAGGAGCCCGATGTAGGACTCGATCCCAGGACCCTGGGATCATGACCTGAGCCGAAGTCAGACGCTTCACTGACTGAGCCACCCAGGTGTCCCTGTCCAGGGCTTTTTTTCCCCTCAACACCTAGTTCACGTATCCGGTGATGCGAATTGCTGGAGTGAGGCAGGACGCAGAACCAGTATTATCCCTATTTTTCATAAATGGCATACCCATAAGTAAACAGAAGTAGAGGAAGTTTCATTATAGCAACCTAACACTGTTCTTTGAACCTCTTCTAGTTGCAGGTGCTATGTGAGGGCGGAGGCCTTGTAGGACTGGGAGGTGCTGGGTCTCCGTGCACTGAGACACCACAAAGGCCACACCCTAGGAGTAAGGGCCACACACCAGTAGTAAAGGAGAAAGCAAAATACCTGAAATGGAGAGTGGCTACGGTGACTGAGGAGCTGAGCTTTGAAGTTGCACTTGGTTATAGTTGATGTAAGTTGATGTTTAAATAGCCGCACGTGGCTAGTGGCTGCCAGATGAGACAATGCAACCCTCAGAAATAAAAATATGATCGCAAAGAAACAAAAGTTTAGGAAGCAAGCCAGTGTTATTTCACTGTTTCGAGGTTCTTACATGGTTGATCAGACACTGTATGATTTCAAAGTGAACTGTGGCAAGTGAAGGGTGTATACTTTCTAGCTCAGCCCCTAAGTAAGTATAAATGTATCATATATAATGTTATATTATAACCTGTATGTAAAAACTACAATAGAGGAGATAAATGGAATTTTAAAAATATATGAAGAGTCCAATAGCAGGCAAGAAAGAAGGCAAAAAGAACAGATAGAACAAATATAGAACAAGGTAGTGGCTTTAAACCCAACTGTGTCAATCATCATATTAAATGTAAATGCATGGAACACTACAATTAGAAGCCAGAAATTGAGTAAAAAGGAAAAAAAAAAAAACCCACCTGACTGAGGAGTTTACAAAACACACTTTCAATCTAAAGACCAAGACAAGCCAAAGTTACAAGGATGGAAAAAGAAGCATCATTCAAACACACTTTGTGCGATCGCCGGTGACACTGGCACGAGACTGGGCCACCTCAGGTCAGGACTGTTAGGAGAGACTGGTCCGTAGTGACAGGGTCAACTCAGCAGGAAAATGCAAGAATCCTCAGTGCATTATCAGAACATACCTTCCAGCGCGCCCGGCTGGCTCAGTCGGTGGAGCTTGCTACTCTGGATCTTGGGGTTATGGGTTCAGATCCCACACTGAGGGGTGACTTAAAGAGATGAAATCTTAAAAAACAACAACAACATAACTTTCAAATGCTCAAAGCAAAAATGGACAGAACTGAAATGAGAAACAGAAGAACCCACAGACTTAGTTCAAGATGCTAACACTCGGCTATGTAGTTACTAGAACGAGCAGGAAGAAAAGTCTAGAAGGAAAAGAGTAAGGCGAGGCCCTCCCAGTGCGAACGTCGGGCAGGCCTGGCTGGAGGAGGTGCCGTCAGAAGTATGTGTCAGCTAACAAGTGCTGTGCAGCGTTTGCTTCGTGCCAGGTGCCGCTTAAAGGACCTTCCTAGATAGACTCGGGCTGTCCTCGTAGCACCTGTCTCCGATGGTGCTGTGATGGCCTGCGTATCACCCTTGGGCAGCGGCAGGCACCAGGAGGGCAACCGGCCCTTGCCAGCACAGCCCGGACTGCTCTACACCACTTCACTTGGAGAGGCAAAAGCAAGGCCACCTCCACATGCCCCTCACAGTAAAAAGGGGTGCTTGTTAATGTTATAACTATGAAGTTTGATAGTCTTTAAGAAACAAAAATTCAGAGTAAAATCCAGCAAAGCAACTGGTTTCTTTAACAAACTCATACAACCTGTGATTGAAAGTCCTGTGGCCCTAAGCCTATAACCCCATGTTTCAGCATTTCTGCCTGAACTGAAATACCTTCACCGGGAGAAAGCCAGACCCAGCAGTCTGTGTGTCCTGCAAACGGAGACTCTCCCTGTTCAGCTCTTGCCCAAATTTCCATGTTCTCTCACTACTCCCGAGGGGTGTGAGGGACCTGTATCCACCCGTTGCTGGGCTCTGCCCACAGCTTGCCTGTGCCATATCCCCCCCATCCAACAGCCCCCTTCCCTGTTTATTCCCACGCCCCGCTCTTGTTCATACAGTTCTGCCTACACGCAGGTACCCTCCTCCCCAACGATCCAGTTCCCTCCTGACGTAAAGTGCAGTTGGCACTTGAACAACTCAAGGGTTAGGGGCACCAACTCCCAGGAGAGTCAAAAACTGGGTATAACTTCTGACTCCCCAAAAACTTTACTAATAGCCTACTGTTGATAGAAGCCTTACCAATAACATAAATGGTTGATTAACAATAAGTTGTATGTTTAACATTTTATATATTGTATATATTGTATTCTTACCAAAGAAAATAAGCTAGAATAAAAAGCTGTTAGTGAAATCGTAAGGAAGAGAAAATAGATTGGTGCTACACTGTATTGAAAAAAAAAAACCACCTGTAAGTGGACCTACAGGGTTCAAGCCCATGTGGCCCAAGGGCCCACTGTGTTCCCTCACTGTGGCAACTCTGTGTGCGGATTTTGTAACCTGTGTCGTTTAGTAACTCTGGGCTGGTGATGTTCTTGCTGCTTTCCTTCCATTGTTACTTTGTTTCTGTAATGTTAGGTCCTGTCTCCCCAGCTGGGGAGACCTCCCTTTATACTTCTGAGTGATCAGTGCCATGCCAGTTCGTGTTTACACTTCTGAGTGTTCAGTGCCATGCCAGTTCGTGTTTACACTTCTGAGTGATCAGTGCCATGCCAGTTCGTGTCTGTCTCAGGAACTCATGTAACTCCATTCATCCACTTGGCTGCCAGGAGCTGCTTTCAACTCGTCCTTGGAGTACGCAAAGGAAACACATATTCTTATTTTGGCCAAGCTTTCAGAGAAGATATAAGGAATATTCACAAAAATATGGCCATGCTGATAATCAATACTGTAGATTTAAAAACTATTATCATGGATGTAGGCACTAAATTAAATAAATGATAAATTTCACATTTTCTGGTTTTCTTCTTTCAGAAACATGGGTGCTACGGTGTAAAAAATTATATAACCATAAACTCTCTGCTACCCACCCTTCTGAGAAGAATGCACTGTTCTGGTGGGTTAAACGCCCTGGGCTCTAGGGCAGGAGGAGAGTGTAGAGGTGTATGTTGGCATGTTCCTCTGTCAGCGTCTGCACAGCACCCGGCGGGCAGTAGGTATTTCGTACATATGTCACATCGCGGAACTGAACTGAAGTCTGCTTGATAAAGAAATCCAAATTTATATGATTATGAAGTTTCAAATCGTTGTAATACAATCACAACATCACAACCACCTGACATCAAAACCTTACTGATGCGACCTGCTCTTGACCATTCAGGAGGTGTTCGGGGGTCTCTCGGTACCCATGAGCATAATTACCAATGCCATTTTTCCATTGTCATGGTATATACAGAGAAGTACCCGTCAATACAGAGCTTACCCCAATTGGTTTAAGTAACTATATTGGTATAGATCACTAAACAAAAGCAACAGAATCTTGAATATTGATTTGCTAAATGCCCTGTTTGATCGATAAGAGTATCATCCCAGTGAAAACTTCAACTGGCTTTTTTGTAGAAATGGACAAGCCAATTTTCACATTCATATGGAAATGCAGGGGACCGAAGAAAATCAGAATGAGCTTAGAAGAGAACCACGGTGAGAGGTTGGTGGCCGTATTAATGTAAATCAATAGAAAAGCTGTGGTAGCTATAGGCACCAAATGAATATAAGATGCCTTCTCTAATTTGACTTTTAAAGAGAAGATTTTGGTAATCTATAAGAGATAGCTAATAAAGCTGTCGTAAAGTTGTGTGGTATTGGTATAAGAACAGACAAGTCAGGGGAACAAAATAAAAGGTCCAGAAATAGACCTCCATATACAGAATCAATTGATTTTTTAAAACATTTTAAAAAAGATTTTATTTATTTATTTGACACAGAGAGAGAGGGAGAGAGAGCACAAGCAGGGGCAGAGGCAGAGGGAGAAGCAGGCTCCCCGCTGAGCAAGAAGCCCGACGTGGGGCTCGATCCCAGGACCCCCGGAGCAGGGAGCCGAATGCAGGGCTCAATCCCAGGACCCTGGGATCATGACTTGAGCCAAAGGCAGACGCTTCACCGACAGAGCCACCCGGGCGCTCCTGGAATCACTGATTTTCAACAAAGGTGTCAAAGTTATTTAATAGGGGAAGGGAAGTGAGACTTAAGTATGTGTTTGGTCTCTGCCCCTAGTTACTGACACAGAGCTCCTAAATCCCTCGGAATTTGCTATGTGATAGGAGCATCTTTTTTTCTGATGAGGTGACTCTAAGTGGGCTCCTGGATGGAGGATGGTCACCAGGATGAGAAGTTGGAATATTCAGCTCCATCCCCCATCCCCTGGGAGAGGGACCTGAGGTTGAGTTAATAGTCTGCTATGAAACTTCCATAAAAGTCTCTGAAGGGTGGGGTTCAGAGAGTTTCCAGGTTTGTGAAGGGGTGATATACCCCAGCTTACAGGGACAGAAGCTCCTGTGTCCAAGACGCTTCTGGACCTCACCCTGTGTACCTCCTCATCTCTACTCTTTAGAATACCCTTTATAATAAACCAGTGAACATAACCAAGTATTTCCCTGAGTTTTGTGAGCTATTCTAGCAAATTACTGAAACAGAGGGAGTGTTAGGAACCCCTGATCTGTAGCCGAGCCAGAAATGTGGGTTCCCTGGGACCCATTACTTACAAATGGCGTCTAAAGCAGGGGGCTTTCTGGTGGCCCAGAGCCCACAGTCTACGGGGCCTGCACTAACTCTGGGCAGTTGGTGTCAGAACTGGGTGGAGTTGTAGGGCGCCCAGTTGGCATCCACAGAGGACTGGAGAACTGCTTGGTGTGGGAAACCCACACATTTTGTGTCTGGAGTGTTGTGAGTGGAGAAGGAGGTTTCCTTCCGGAAGTCTACCCAACAGGTAGCACTGGGACGACTGGATATCCAAATAATAGTAACAACCACAAGTGAGAACTCACCACACCTTACGCCATGCAGAACCGCCTGAGCTGGGTCACAGAGCTGTGTGTAACAGCTAAGACTAGGAAGCTCCCCACCACCAAAACATAATAGACTATCCTTGTGCCTTTGGGGTCTTAGAACCCAAACAGTGAAAACCGTAAAAGGGAAAAGTGGATAAACCAGAATTATGAAAAATGTTTACATTTTGCCCTTCAAAAGACTACGAAAAATATGAAAATATGAGCCACAGACCGAGAAAATATCCATAATACATGTACCAGACAAGAATACCTAAATAGAATTTAAAAGAACTCCCCATGTCGGAGCACCTGGGTGGCTCAGTCGGTTAAGCCGCTGACTCTTGGTTTTGGCTCAAGTAGTGATCTCAGGGTCGTGAGATTGAGCCCCGTGTCAGGCTCTGCGCTCAGCAGGCAGTCGGCTTCTCTCTCTCTCTGCCCCTCCTGCTGCTCACACCAACTCTTTCTCTCTCTCTCTAAAATAAATAAATCTTAAAAAAAAATAAAAACAGGGGCGCCTGGGAGGCTCGGTCGGTTGAGCATCTGCCTTCGGCTCGGGTCATGATCCCAGGGTCCTGGGATGGAGCCCCGCATTGGGCTCCCTGCTGGGCCGGGAGCCTGCCTCTCCCTCTGCCCCGCCCCCCGCTTGTTATCTCTCTGTCTCTGTGTCAAATAAATAAATAAAATATTAAAAATAAAAACATAAAAGAACTCCTATAACTCCATAATTTTAAAAACTAAATTTTAAAAAATAGGCAAGAGGCTTGAGCAGCTACCTCACAAGAGAAGACAGATGAATGGCCAGGCAGCCTGTGAAAAATGTGCACCATCATTAGTCATCAGGGAAACGCAAATTGAAACCACAACCAGATAACGGGTAGAACGGCTAGAATTAGTAAGACCAACCTTACCACGTGCAGACGATGATGTGAAGGAACTGGAACTCTTACACATTGTTGGTGGGAACACAGAACGGGATGACCGCTTTGGGAAACAGTTTGTCAGTTTCTTGTATAAAGTTACACACACACACACACACACACAATAGGCCATTCCACTCCTAAGTACTTACCCAGGAGAAAGCAAAGCCTATGCCTGCAAAATGGCCTGTACAAGAATCTTCATAGCAGCTTTATTCAGAATAATCAGAAAGTGAAACAACCTGGGACACCAGGGTGGCTCAGTCAATTGAGCGTCTGACTCTTGATTTCAGCTCAGGTCATGATCTCAGGGTCGTGGGATTGAGCCCCGCCTCCAGCCCTGCACATAGCGGGGAGCTGGCTTGGGATCCCCTCTCTCTCTCCCTCTCCCCTCCCCTTACTCACTCTCTCTCTTAAATAAATAAATAAATAAATAAATAAATAAATAAATAAATAAATAAATAAATAAATAAAATCTTTTAAAAGATTAAAAAATAGTAATTTAGAATCTAGCACAGTTTAAGGTGGCAATGCTTTCTGACGTGACGACTGCAGTTCTAGAACTGACTGCACACAGGTGTCTGTTCCTGCTCTGTTGAAAAACAGAGGATCAACACATGACTCTGATGTACATCAGTGGTGGCCAGTTGACTATTTACTGGAAGGAAGCGGATGGTGAATCAGCTGAGGTGTAGCGACAGGAGAGGTGAGTGACAAGTGTGGTGCCCGTGCCTCGGATGGGGCTGACTTACTGCCTGGTAACCAAGAAAGGTCCACAACAACATTCACCAACCGCCAACAGGAGCTACTCCCATTTCCTAGGATTCTGTCCTTTCCCATTAGAAAATTAATAAGTATGTCTCGCTTTGTAATTTCAATTTAAAATTGCTTTTAATTAAGGTTGGAAAACATAACTGGATCACTTAAAAGGTAAAATTTGGTAAAATGTTTTAAATTCCATCTGACTTTAGGAAAGAGTGCACTTTATAGATGAATAATACATACATTCCTAATTGACTTTCATCCCAAACAAATGAGAGCTTTAGAGATAAATCTTATAATACCAATTTTTAGAAGAAAATTGTTAAATGTACGGATATTAACTGGACCTGAAAGTGTTTCTAAGGCCTCCTTCATCAAAATCTCTTCTCCACAGACATCCCTCGGGGCTTCGGAGACGGGGAGAGGTGCGTTCCCACCTGTGCACTCCAGGGGCAGGAAGGGGGTCGATGGGTGTGCCCAGATGAGCCCCCTGCACACACGTCATGGCAGCCATCACAGAGGAGCTACATGTATTTACCGGCTTGGTTAAGGCAATGCTCCCAGAAGAGCAGTCGTCAGAAGGTGACCAGGGGGCGGGCAGGCCCTACACAAGTTGCCCTGCATTCCTGTGTTCTCAGCCATGTTTATCTGAGTTTGGGAAGAGCACTAGGGGGCCTGGCTGGGGGCCGGCATGAAGGCACGGGGTCCTCGTAGTGACTGGTGTCCCATGGCTGGCCACCCATACACCAGTTGGCCTTAGCATCAAGGTCCAGCTGCATCTCCTCCTCCAGGCCACCTTTCTGAATCTCTGTGCTGACATTGGTCTCCCCCAAAGGTGCCCGTGCAACACATACAAAACACAGACTGTAGGACAGACATGAATTAAACAGCTGATGGAGGCTTCTGAACAGAGGGACCTCGTTGCCCCAGCTCAGCCATCCTGGAGCTCCCTGTGGCCTCCCAGCATCCTGGGCATGGCTGGTCCTCCCATCTGCTGAGAGGAGACACCGCCAGGCTTTGACTCCTGTGCTACTTTACCGCCCATGTGCGTGTTCACTGGCACATCCACTCGGTGAGCGATTCCTGTCCCCAGCCTCCTGTGCCAGATGCCAAGGGCTCACCGAGAGCAAAGGGGACACAGGCTGCCTGTCAGGCCAAGGAGGGCAGGAGGCCTGATGCAAGCCAGCAGCATGCTTTACCTGGAGGAGTAGCTTCTCACACAGAGCCGGCCCCTTCCCCGAGAGCCTCTTCCCACCCCACACACACACCTAGCCCCCCACATGCAAGACCCCCGCTTCCATTAGCCACCCTGACACCTGCCATGCAGTGAGAATTGCTCCTTCACCGGAACTGCCTCGTTCTTAGCTCACAGCAGGACAATCATTGTGCACATACATTCTCCTGCTGGGGCTAAGCCTCAGTGGAGCTCCTGATTGCTCTCAGCACTTGCCTCTTGCAGTTAGTTTGGGAAAGTGACGTTGTGAATACTGATTCCAATTTGTTGCCATTTGTTGGCCTGTGTAGAAACCTTCCTGAGTTTATGAGGGTCAGGATGAAACCCCTCCTCATCCTGGAGGTCCGTGGGCCAGGGGTGGGACATGGAAAGACAAATCAGGCCGTTGGGACGGGTGCACAGAAGAGAGGTGATGCTCTGGGTAGCATTCTGATGGCCCACATCACAGCGGTACTGCGCACATGGCCTGGTCCGTTTCAATCCAACAAAAATACAAGAAAACAGAGATCCTGCCTCTAAGGAATGGGTAACAAAAAGAGAAACACCACAATTTCAAAAAGTGGGCAAGGAGGATTTCTGATACTGGAGAGTGAATTACAGAGGGGTGAAGAGAGACTAGAAGAAACTGCGTGGATCTGGGCCAGAGTGGAGCTCATTCCCACCTTCATGTAGACACACAGACAATCATAGACATGCCTGCATCCATGGGTTAGTGTGCACACTTGTACTTCCTGACCCTGCGGCCCTATATAGCACAGACCCAGGGACAACCCATGGGCCAGTCTCTGCACCCTCATATGGCACAGAGAGGGACGCCCCACAGGTCAGTCTCTGCACCCCGAGATGGCATAGACCTGGGGACACCCCATGGGCCAGTCTCTGCACCCTGATATGGCACAGAGAGGGACGCCCCACAGGTCAGTCTCTGTACCCGAGATGGCACAGACATGGGGACACCCCGTGGGTCAGTCTCTGCACCCCGAGATGGCACAGAGAGGGATGCCCCACAGGTCAGTCTCTGCACCCCGAGATGGCATAGGCCTGGGGACACCCCGTGGGTCAGTCTCTGCACCCGAGATGGCACAGAGAGGGATGCCCCACAGGTCAGTCTCTGCACCCCGAGATGGCACAGACATGGGGATACCCTGTGGGTCAGTCTCTGCACCCCGAGATGGCACAGAGAGGGATGCCCCACAGGTCAGTCTCTGCACCCCGAGATGGCACACACATGGGGACACCATCTGCACCATGAAATAGCAGCAAACACCATCCTCCAACAAAAGAACCTGACCTCCGTGGAGAAACATGAGGGAACTGCCAAACTATTCCGAAGTGGCCACAACATTCTATGTTCCCATCAGCTGCATGTGAGGGTTCCTGTTGCCCCAACACGTGCTAAGGGCAGCCTTGTTAGTGGGTGTGCTGCATTTCCCCCAGGCTAAGGGTGCTGGGCATCTTGTCCTGGGCTGACTATCAGAGCAAGGGTTTCTTGGTCACTGGTGTTGTTTTCAGGACCAGAGATGTGTGTGTGTGTGTGTGTGCTGAGGGGGCCTTAGTGGAGAGGGGAAGGTTGGAAGCACGAACGGGTCCAGCTCCCTACCTCCTACAGGGAGGGGGTAGCTGGGATGACCAGGTCAAGTCTATGGCTCTGATTGTTACTCTGCTGCTGCAAAAGCAGCACTAGGCCACGGCGCCGTCCTTTTCAACCCGACAGTGCCAGGTGTTGCTCTGGGCACTTTGCGTACACCAGCTCATTAAACCCCCAGCCCCCATGGGCGAACATCGAGACTCTCACTCAGGATGGTGGGAGGTGAAGCCTGTGGCACGGGGTCACATGGCTGGGGTTGGCCCCCTGGCTGAGGTGAGCTGGCAGCATTAGGGGTCAGGTCCTTTGCTCAGCTAGGATGTGAACTCCAGTGCCGCCCCGAAGCAGGGTAGAAGGTGAACATAGCCCTGTGCAGGGGGCCTGGAGAGGAAGCTGTGGGAGGCGCCTCTTGGGGTCTGCAGTGCGTTCCACCTAGCTCTGCTACGGCCGGCTGCCTAGGTTCTCATCGGGCCAGAGGCTGCCCCAAGGGGGTCCTCTCCTCCAGCCCCAGACACCAGGAGCATGTGGGGTGGGAGCAAGGCTTGAAATACTGAGCCAGCAGAGCGCAGCATCCCCCACAACATCAGATGTCCCAACTGAGCAAAGGTCCTATCCCATGAATGTAGGTCGGATGGGAGCACGCTCATGTAGGAACATATTCTGCACAAGTGGCCCCCATCATCCCAGCAAATGTTTTCCCTTTTCAAGTGTCTCCGAACGCCTGTGCTGTGCAGCCCTGCTCGTAGGCACACAGCGGGAGAAGTCAAGTCTTTGCAGCGAGCCAGTGCAGACCACATCTCAGCATATCTGAGGCATCTTGTCCAACGTCTGGAAGTTGCAGAAGAAATAACACTCAAACTGGTAACACAGCAAAGGGGTCTAAAGAAAGCAAGATGTCCCAGTGTCAGAACTCCACGCACTCACACGAGCCCCTGCATGTGCCGTGTGGTTATTCTATCATAGCCGTCACAGAGCCCAACACCGCAGAGGGGCAATTTTCGAATGCATTTGAGTTGCACCGTGTTTGCCTTAAGTTCAGACTAACTATGCGTACTTTAAAATACTGATCACAGGAAATCCAAATACAACCAGAAGGAAATATGTTACTGAAAGGAAAAGCTGAAATGAAAAGTCTGGTAGACACTTCAAAAAATCAAGTGTATCACAATGGAAACCAAAAACACTAATTGTCAAAATCATGAAAGGAAAGAATCATGATAGCTAAGAAAATATGGATAATGGAAATAACACAGAAATGGAAGATATTCTGAGAACCAGGACACTCCTAAACAGGAAGCAAGAAAGCAGAAGGAGGGGTGCCTGGGTGGCTCAGTCGGTGAAGCGTCTGCCCTCGGCCCAGGTCATGATCCCAGGGTCCTGGGATCGAGCCCCGCATCGGGCTCCCTGCTCCGCGGGAAGCCTGCTTCTCCCTCTCCCACTCCCCCTGCTTGTGTTTTCTCTCTTGTTGTCTTTCTCTCTGTGTCAAAAAAAACAAAAACAAAAACAAAACAAAACCAAAAAAACCATAAGGAAGATGGTAATGGATGGGAAACCATGACGCCACCAGCCAGCAGGGCGCTCCAGGGGCCCAGACCTGCTGACTTTGAAGACTATTGACTTCAATGAGTACTATGGTGCTTCATGACACCTGTTGCGATGAGCAATAATCCCCCCCAACCACATATAATGAAAAATTCATGTTTCAAGTCATGACTCCATTTACAGAGATCAAGTAAATGTATAAGGGGCAAGAGATGCGTCTCAAAACATTTGTAAAGAACTATTCTTTTTTTAAAATTAGTTGTCCTGCATTTTTAAAAAAGATTTTAAGTAATCTCTACACCAAATGTGGGGCTTGAGTTTACAACCCAGAGAAAAGGAGTCACATGCTCCACTGACTGAGGCAGCAGGTGGCCCAGAAAGAGCTATTTTTTAACAGGGAAACAGCTACATGATGTTGACTGGCTTCTTCCAAGTCTAAAAGTTGCCTGTATTGTTTTGCTTGTAATTGGTCCACAGACATCATATCTTCAGAACCCTCAAAAATCATGAAGACTCAAAAAAAAAAAACCAAACAAAACCACCAAGACCCACAGAGCACCGACAGTGTTTACTTGGGTCACGCACACGTCACAGAAAAAACAGAGTTAGGATTCTTAAAGAGGGGAAACAAAGTATGTGATTCAGTTAGTAAGATGCATGAATCACAAACACGGAAGTGGTTTCCCTTTTTTCCTAGTTTTGACGTGGATACTGCAATCAACAATGACACTCTGTGGCCACTGCAGATTTAGGACCGGTGCCTGCATCCAGACGCCTGAAACAGCGTGAAATCCTTCAGCTCACACAGGAGTTTGAGCCAAATCTGACAGCAATGCTGAAAGTGCATATAGCATTGCCGATAAGAATGCAAAGCTGACAATCTTTTCTCTAAACTATTAATAATTTTTAAGAAAGCACAATTTGATCAACTCCGCTATGCCAAAGACTGAATTATCCTTCTAGCCACTCTATAAAAATAGTGTTTGTTACCAAATCTTTGTCCTATCAAGAGGCAAAGTCTGAATCAATGTATTTAGGAGAAAATGTGTAAGAGGTATGTCAGGCGGCGCCTGGGTGGCTCAGTCGGTGAAGTGACTGCCTTCGGCTCAGATCGTGATCCTGGGGCCCCGGGATCGAGCCCCGCGTGGGCCTCCACGCCCCGCGGGGGCCTCCACGCTCCGCGGGGAGCCGGCTTCTCCCTCTGCTCCTTCCCCTGCTTGTGTTCCCTCAAAGAATTAACAGATCGGAGAAACGTTCCATGAACTGTGTGGATTTTGTGGCGTTTATCCGCTGTGTACAATGTGCGGTTTACCACTTTCCTTACTCTGACCAACCTCACCCTTCACACCTGGTTTTCTATTTTTCCTGAGTGGTGCTCCAAAGTGCAGAGGCTTGAGGCCCCGCCCATCCCGCGCCGGCCCCTCCCAGACCCTGGCCGGCCGGGGCGCGAGGCTCACAGGGACCTGGGGGGCCGCGGACCCGCTTCCGGGGGCGGGGGCGGGAGGAGAGCGAGCAGCGTCTACACCGCTCTGGTGGCGAAGGCAGGGAGCGTTGAGTCATCACGGCCCCCCGCAGAAGGTGGCCGCCCCGAAGTCGCTGCCTTCCTTCCCACGGCCGCGAGGGCCCAGCCGCCCCGCGTCCCGGAGCCCCTCCTAGGCCGCGTCGCCCGCCCCGCGACCCCGCCGGGCCCCCAATCCCCGGGCGGGCGCCTGGGCGCAAGCGGGCCGCGCTGCGCCGCGCCACGCCGTCGAGTGCGCACGCGCCAACACACGCGCCTGCGAGGCGCGGGGCGGCAGCGCGAGGACGCCGCGACCTGGGCGTACGCGCGAGCACGTGACCGGCCGCCCACGTGACGGACGGCGGCGGGGCGGGGCGGGGCGGGGCGGGGCGCCGCTGTCGGAATTGGGTCGTGGGACGGGCTGGGCCGGCGAGGCCGAGGGCGCGCGGTGCCAGGCGCGGGCCGGGACGTGGCACCGGGGTGAACAAAAGGGCTCCTGCCCGCGAGGGGGACGTGGCTTGGCGCCGACAGCGGCGCGTGCCCTCATCGGCGACCGCGCGACCCCACTGGCTTTGCCCCTGTGCCCTCGCTCGCGGGACGGTCCCGGGACGGGCTCGCTGCCTGGCCCTCACCGTGGCGCGCGGGCCGTGACCCCAAGCGGCGTCGCCTGCCTCCGGCCGCCGCCGCCGCGCCCGCTACCGCGCCTTCCAGTGGGCCGCCGCCATGCGAGCCGGCGCCAGGGCCCCCCGTGCCTTGTCCCCGGGCCGCCGGGTCCGGGGTCCGTCGTCCGCCACTGGGGCGGCCGCGGGAAGGGCCTGATGGACGGCTCTAGCGTCTGTCGTCCACCCGGCGGAGCCGTCCCGTCAGAGGTCTGCACCCACAGTGGAGGCCTTTGGGCGAGTTTTCCGGTGGGACCGAACCTTCTCAGGTTCCGGGCGCCCGCGGGAAGCGCATCGCGCGCTTGGCTTCGGCAGCAAGGCCCCTTGACGCCCGCCTCGGGGCCCTGCTGCTCGGAGCGGTAGCCGCGTCTGGTGCCGAGGCCCCTCTCCGCCCCCAGCTGGCCCGCGCCGGGGCTTGTCGGTCTCGACGGCACCCTCGAGAGCCTGGGGTGGAGGCCCCGGCGCCGCACGGCCCCCTGGCGCTGCCAGCCCATCCCGAGGGTTGGCCCTCGCGCCCCGCGGGGCGGTCAGCAGTGCCGGGGAAGCCCCGCCAGCCGGCTTTGCCCGGGCCCCACTTCCTCCGCCCGCCCCCGCCCTTGAACGCGCTTGGTGGTCGCGGTCGTGGCCTGAGGTCAGGGCTGCCCCCCAGCCCTGGGGTCTCATGTTTGCTTCCAGGCTCACCTCTTCTCTGCGACGGGCCGGGCAGCTGGAGGGCAAGCGAGCCAAGGGGCTGCAGCCCACGGGAAGCCCTGGCGAGGAGATGAGAGGGGAGGGAGGGAGGGCCGGGGACGCAGCCCTTCCGCCGGCGGAGGGCTGACCTCCCCTGAGCGAGGCCGCTGCTCCCGTTTGGGGGCCGCTCCGTCTGCGCCAGCGCCCACAGGGGCAGCAACTGCCCCCGACTGCCCAGGGCAGTGGCTGTGGCCGTGGAGCGCTTACCCGCCTCCTCCAGCCCTGCTCGTCGAACCCCCTGCCGCCGTGTCCTCTGAGCGTCCTGGCTGACATTGGCCTGCGTCTCCTCCTGATGCTTCTGTTGACTTGCCAGAGGAGACCACCATCTACAATGGCAGGTTCCGCACGTGCTTTTTACCTGAAAAGGTTCAACATGAAAGTTTTTTGTTTTTTTTTTCCTCAAAGGATTTATATCCAGAACGTTCTTGGGGGGAATAGTTCATACTTCTTTGAAAGGGCAGGGTTTTATTTATGGTTTTTTTTTTTCAAATTATAAAGATGAACAGCAAGGTGTCCTAACACTTGAAAGCAGTTTTGTATTGGAGAAACAACTTTATAGGTCACAGAAAAGTAGAAGACCAAGAGAAGAAGTAGAATTAAAAGAACAGTTTATTCATAATCGTGTGAACTAGGAGTCATTTTCAAATGATGGGGATAAACATTGTTTTTGTTCCTTTCCAAAACCCAACCATCACTACCATATTACAGAACCTGCCACCACGGCCCAGGGACACGGACACTCTGGGCTGTGACTGTTGTGTTTCTTGACTTTTTTGGTTTTTGTTTTTAACAAAAGGACATGAGTTCAGAGATTTCTTTCCACAAGAAGCTGAAGGAGGGAAAACAAAAGTCCACTTTACTTGTAAATGGGCATTTGCCTTGCCCTATTCCGGCCCCTGCAGGAGCCTGCCATCCTCGTTCCCCTGGCCTGGAGGGGCTGTGACCCCCAGACCTATCACAGTCAGGGCCTGGCCAGGTAGTGCCAGGGGAAGCAGAGTGGCGCAGTGGAAGCGTGCTGGGCCCATAACCCAGAGGTCGATGGCCCGAAACCATCCTCTGCTACATGCGCATCTTTTCCTGGGTGGTAGCCTGAAGACCTGTTCTGTCCCTGTCCGTTTCCCCATCAGGATGTGCAGGACTCATAGCTGCAGCCGGTCCCGTGGTGTAATGGCCAGCACTCTGGACTCTGAATCCAGTGATACGAGTTCAAGTCCCGGTGGGACCTGCACCACGTTTTGGTCCCCCTCCCCCTTTTATCTCTTGATCCCCACTTTGGTGTCCCTTCTTCCAGGTGTGCTCAGGCCAAGGGTGGCCCCACAGTGGCCCTGGTGTCTTGTGGTTCTATGGTGTAATGGTCAGCACTCTGGACCTTGAATCCAGCAATCCGAGTTCAAATCTCGGTAGAACCTGCCTCACCTGTGGCCCTTTTGTGCCCACCCTCCCCCCGCTCCAAGTCCCCGGTAGTGGGCAATGCAGTCCTCACCAGGACAGTCCGGTACCCTCCAGATCAGGGTCTCCTCTTTTGAGCTCATGAGGAGACCCGGGGTTGCAGCCTCCATTTTACCCCACTGGCCCCTCCATGGTCACCTGTCACCTTTTCCTTGCATGTCCACGCACCCAGGACCCCTCTTGTCCCTGTGCACTGCTGCCTGTGGCTCAGAGGACATGGTCTGGTGCAGGGAGGGTTGACTCTGAAACCTCTGCCCTCAGGGTGCATGGGGGCCCGGGACTCTTCTTGCTCCCGCTCCTAAGCACACCTCCCCAGAGACCTCCAGGTAAGGCCCCTTGAGCTGGGCTGTGTGGGTGGCTCGCCAGAGCTCCTGCTCCTTTCCCAGAGGGAGCACATGGATTTCCTGATCTCTTGTCTTTTCAACATGCACTTCCTTTCTCTAGCTGGACTTTAAAAAAGGGAGACCAAAAGGGGCTCGTACTGTCACTTTCGGGAAATGTTGAATTCCTTTTATTAGAGCAGATTTAAGAGTTCTGAGTAAAGGGCCAGGAGCCTAACTCTGCATCTGCTTCCCTTGTGACCTTGGAAAGACCCTGCCCTCTTGGGATATCAGCCTCATCTGTACAGTGAGGAGAGCTGGCCGAGCTGGTCCCCTGGGGTTCATGCCAGCTGCTGCACAAACGTGATTTCAGTCCTGCCCGACTGCTATGGGCCCCTGGGCCCCAACGTCCTCATTCCCGTTCTCCACTTGTCTTTGTGAAAATGGGCTCACGCCCCACTTGGGGCCCCGGTGAGGGCCCAGAGGAGCCTAGCTCCCCACACTGGCTCACGTATTATGACAGGGGCCTATTTTGAGGCCTCCTTGGTGACATACTGCAGATACTTCCCTATTTGTGCATAAAAAAATCTATGTTTTAACTGCCTCTCGAATCCCACTGTTTGGATATACAATTACTTAACCATTCTCCACCAAGGAACCTTGTTAGGTGTTGCAGGTTGTTTACTCTTAATGCAAACGTCCTGAAGAATGTCTTGTACTTGGGCGCCTGGGTGGCTCAGTTGGTTAAGCGACTGCCTTCGGCTCGGGTCATGATCCTGGAGTCCCGGGATCGAGTCCGCCGTCGGGCTCCCTGCTCGGCAGGGCGTCTGCTTCTCCCTCTGACCCTCCCCCCTCTCATGCTCTATCTCATTCTCTCTCTCAAATAAATAAATAAAATCTTAAAAAAAAGAATGTCTTGTACTTGCCCACTGGGCACCTGTGTGCGGTGCTGCTCAGGGAAGGTTCCCAAGAGTGAAACAGCTAACGGCTGGGTGGGAGCCTGCCCTTCTCACGGACACCAGTAACCAACTCCTAGGTCTGTTTATGTGTACGTATGTGTAAGCGTGCATACCTGTGTGTCTGTGTGCATGTGTACATGTGCAGGTATCGACGAGGATGTGCATGGGTGTGTATTCAATTTTCAAGTCAGTCTTCCGTCCTGGCACTTGCCCGTTTTCGAAATGTCTGGCTTATCCTTATTCAGAAAATAAGGTTCCAGTCTCCGTCCAAAAGGACATCATAGGCTCTGCTTCCCTGAACACGGGAGTTGAGGGTTCACTTGCTTTAGACAAGCGCTCTGGCTGGCTGGGAACAAAGCCAATGCCTGTGCGGAAGGAGGTGCGTCTAAGTACCAAGGTTGGGCCCCCGAGCTGAGGGAGACCACGTTATTGGCCAAGTGGCCTCAGTTTCCTCACCTAACACATCCGACCTAGACTCAGTGTGAGTCAGTGGTCTTTCCACTGTGGACAAGTGTCCAAAGTCTGCTGCTCAGCTTCGGGCCAGCAGCTGAGGCCACAGAACAGCCTCCCGTCAGCATCGTCACCTGAGGGCCTGCGACAGACAGTGCCCTTGCTCCATACCCTCGGCCAGCATCAAACTGATGGCGTAGGCAATCGGAGTTCCATTCCTCACTCACGCAGAGCTGAGGAGGAGGGACCGGTGTCTACACTGGTGGGAACCGGCCCAAGCTCTAAGCCAGGTGGAAATGGCATTAAAAATCTGGGCTCTGATATGGTCCAGAGCAGAGCACTGGAGGGCAGAGCTATTTGCCACGATGACCGACACGCATGCAAACCTGCTGGACACGTTCCCGGTCTGCTAGGTGGTGACTCAGAGTACCGTAGCCCTGATAACAGCATGCCTGGGGAGTGGCCGCTGGGTGTGATGTCAATCTGGGCTCACCCTGTCCTCCTCACACTGGGACCCACTGCTCACTAGCAGACACGCCGTAGGCATCAGCCCAGCCTGGCCATAGGGCCGCCCCCTCTTCTCTGCACGTTTGGCTGGAGTCAGGACGAAGGTGGCCATGACCCAAGATAAGCTGTGGAGGAGACCCAACAAGCCGTGGGATAATGCCCAGTCTGTCGGGCTCTGGCCACTGGAGATCTTTGCTGGAGCTGGAAGGGGCTGCTTTTGAAGCAAGAGGAAATGACCACACACTTGGCTGGTGGCTTTCTAGGCCCACTGAGGAGACACGGGAGGACAGTTCTCCTGCTCTGAGCCAGCCGTTTGGCTGGAGAAGGGCAAGGTGAGGTGAGGGAGGGCGTGGCCTGTGTGACATACGCATCTGTCGCAGAGCGCACCCTGGCCCCTGGCTGGGAGGAGCACCAGGTTCACGGATTCTCCACACACAGACCCATTCTTCAACTGTTTATTCCATAATCAGTTACCATAGAGGATGAACCCGATTATGAACAGACTGAAAGAAATACACAGTTTCACACGATACCCAGCTACCACCTGGACAGGTACCCCGGTCCAACACAACACAGAACACGATGAGGGGAACAGAGCCTGCGGAGGCTTTATGGTGTGGAGGGTTCAAGAGGAGCATCATCACTCGTGTTAACAAAATCCAAGTGCTTTGAAAATCCAACTCCAGGCCATTGGCAGAGGTGTTTCATTTCAAGGACACACCCTGATGTGCAGTGCCATTATTCCGTACATTTCTGGCTGCTTTGAGCCCTGTTTGTGGGTCAACTGCTTTCCCTCTTCCTCCTTAAGGTGTGCTCATGGGAGCAGCACGGGCTGCAGGAGGAGAGCCCCTCAAGAAGCACAGGCTGCGGGGAGGCATGACCGCAGCAGGATCAGGAGGGACAGAGGTGACCGCCTCTCGATCGCACGGCCTGGCTTACACGGGTGGCCCGTCTCTGTCCTTCCAACCGTAGGTACCTGGCAGCCTTGCCAGGCCTCCCCGCCTCACGGTGAGTCCACCTCAACGGCTGAATGAACAGGTGCGTGTCTGGGGCCTACAGCACCAGCACCCACAGGGCCCCCGGGTCAGCGGTCTGGTCCGGGAGGGGCTGCCACCTGCCACTCTCTGGCAGCCCAGCAGTGAGAGATGTGGCCCACTGTGGCCAGAAAACCTGGAAACGCAGATTTGTGTACCAGCCCCTGATTCCAAAAGGATGCAACTGACTCACATTCTGGCAAAAACATTTCAGGAGAAATGTAAGTGGGTAAAAATAAGAGCCGAATGGGGCAGACTGTGGACCGCGGCCCCACATGCCCTGCAGCAGCCCGCCTCCTGTCATCTCACATGATCTCTCTGAGGCACATGAACCTGAACTTCTGGGGTCCTAGCTCTTCACAGGACACGTTTTGGATTTTTTTCTAAGCCTAAAAGATAATAGTTTGTCTTCACTCTTGTTCTTTGGGATATTTTTCAGTCTTAAGATAAAAGGATACAGAAATTGGGGCAATCCTCCTCTCATGTCAAAATAATCCAGTCGCACACGTCACGAAGACATAGCACCACAGCAAACAGCGAGGGGGCCCCCAGCAAACAGGGGTAGATAATTCCGAAAACCCAGGTAGCAGCTGAGAAGCCGAGCGGTTTCCCTGCAGCGTCTCCGATGCCCTCGCTCCGCCGCAACCTCCCTCCCCGGGCAGCTGACGGAGCCTGCCTCCCAGCCGGGCCGACCTTTACCACTTGATGTCTCGGCTGACCGCAGGGAGCCCTGGGCCCTTGTACATGGTGTGCAGGGCCTCCTGGACTCTGGGGGAGTCGGCCCCATCCAGCCACTCCTGGTACAGCTCCTGCACATGGGCACTGGTCTCAGGGGGCCGCACAGGGATGTCCGCGTAGATGCCTTCCATCTGCCGCAGCAGTGCCTTGTCTGCGCGCCCATCCTCAGTCTGGGCTTGGCCTCTGCCGTTTAAACACCCTGAAAGACAAACAAGGACCTTATGCTTTTCCTCCTTTTGCTTTAAAGGGCATGGTTCTGGAACAGGAAAGGAACAGCAGTGGTGTGCAGGGGGCCAGAGCCTGGAGCTGGACTCTGGATGTGTGGGCCCTGAGGCCTCAAGACCCCCAGGTGGCAGGCGCATAGTCCCTTATGCTTCCGATTCTTACCTACATACCTTTCCAGAAAACTTGTTTTTACCTAAAAGGGAAGTAAGCTGCCAGCCTCTAGAACTGGCTGTGTACGCAGATCTGGACTTTCAGAGGAGCAGGAAGACCGCGAATGGGCAGCCAGCCACACCACTAGCATCTCATAAAGCCTCTGGGCACGGGTCCCCAACTGGGCGGGACTGGGGAGGGGGCGCGGGCCCATGACCCCACACCAGAGCCCACGCATCTGAGCACCACAGCCTAGATAAAGGGTCCAAATCCCACGTCCTGGTGCTGTTTACTCTCAAATGTATTCAATAATGGCATGATTTATAGGGTTAAGTTGATTTAAAAGAATTTATAGCAAACTGCCACCCTGGCCAACCGCTCTCCACTTGTCCCTTGGCAGTACCCACCAGCTGCACTTTTTAAAAAAAAGGATTTTATTATTTTATTTAAAAAGATTTTATTCATTTGAGAGAGGGAGAGTGAGAGAGAGAGAGCACGAGCAGGGGGAGTGGCAGAGGGAGAAGCAGGCCCCCCACGGAGCAGGGAGCCCGACACGGGACTCGATCCCAGGACCCCAGGATCATGACCTGAGCCGAAGGCAGACACTTCACCCACTGAGCCACCCGGGCGCCCCTCCACCCAGCTGCACTTTTGATCTCAAATCTCGAAGACACTCAGCCATGGCAGGTGACCCTGCTCACTTTCCCAGGGAGCCCACTCTCCCAAGGTCTGCTCCTATCCTCAGACCCCTGGCCCTAGCTCCCCCGCTGTTAGGGCACAGGTGAGTCTGCCCGGCCCCCACCCGTGGCTCAGGGGAGCTGGACACCCTACCCCCTCCACCGCAGACCCAGCTCACCACTGCCTCCTCACCCTCACTGTGTCAGTTCCTCCACACCCCCATATGCCCTCCCCTGAAGCTGGCAGGTTTTCGCCAGCACCCTGGCCATGCCTCCTCTCCTTAGGCAGGCTTGAATCTTGTGGGCCTTCCCCACTCAGTGGGGCACAGGTGGCCCCACAGCCACCTGGAGGCCATAGCATCCTCTCCCCGGACACCCGTACCTACTCCACCAGTAAGTGTCTGGCCTCTGCTGTGGGACCCCTGCCCTGGTGCCTCTCGTTGGTCTCCCCCGCTCCCCAATCCATCACTCGGGACAGAACCTGGCTACAGGTGGGGCCATCTGAACCAAATCAGGCTCTCAGCTGGTGCCACTCGAGCAGCGGCTCTTCTCTGGGACTATGTCCCCAGGGGCGTTCTAAGGGGACACCTGGCTCTTCTGCTATGTGGTGAGGGAAGGAGAGGGACCACTGTGTCACAACCACCAGGGCAGCATCCACAGTCCCACAAAGCTGTCAGAACTGAGCAAGGCCTGGGGTAGCCCACGAGGGCCTGCTTCCTCAGGGGATGTGGGGGCAGTGTGGCCCAGACCCCGCATCTTACCCCCGGGGCAGGCGAGCACCTCCACGAAGTGGTACGGGAACCTGCCCTTCTTCAGTTTCAGAACTACGTTCTGGACGTTTCGAAAGCCGTACGCAGCAGCGAAGCGTAAGAGAACCTCCCCGTTCTTTTCAAGGGTGACCTCCTGGAAGTCTTTGTTTCTGTAAGATGAACACAATGGATTTTTTTTTTTTTAAAGATTTTATTTATTTATTTGACAGAGAGAGACAGTGAGAGAGGAAACACAAGCAGGGGGAGTGGGAGAGGGAGAAGCAGGCGCAGGGAGTCCGATGTGGGGCTCGATCCCAGGACCCTGGGACCATGACCTGAGCCAAAGGCAGACGCTTAACGCCTGAGCCCCCCAAGCGCCCCAACAAAATGATTTTAATCTAGAGTCTTTCCTCTATGGCTGACAATCATTTTCTTTTTTTTTTTAAGATTTTATTTATTTATTTGAGAGAGAGAGAATGAGAGATAGAGAGCACTAGAGCGAAGAGGGTCAGAGGGAGAAGCAGACGCCCTGCTGAGCAGGGAGCCCGATGCGGGACTCGATCCCGGGACTCCAGGATCATGACCTGAGCCGAAGGCAGTCGCTCAACCGACTGAGCCACCCAGGCGCCCTGACAATCATTTTCTAATCTAAGTTTGAAATGTTAGCAAAATGAAAGACCTGAATAAAAACAAGGCTTTTTGGTCTTGGCTATTCTAAGCCCTATAAATAAGACAGCCCCCCACCCCAGCTCGCACACACGCACACACCACACACGCGCACACGCCCCCTGGTTTTGGGCAGTGTGCCCCGGACAGCAGTGCTGACCGCACAGGCAGACCTCAGGGTGCGGTAGGTGACCTCGCCCACGTCCTCGTCAAACAGCTGCTTGGCCGCGTGTCTGAAGACGTGCGCCAGGTACCCGTCGGAGCTGGCCCCATCATGGCGCCTCACCTCTTCCTCCTTCGGGCCTCCAAACCTTGCCAGGCAGAAGAGCAACACCAAGTAGGAGTCAGACTGCCACAGGCTTATGACCCCCCGTGAAAAGAGAAATTCTTTACAGATATTTAGACTTCAGGCAAGAATCTCACGTTACTGAGTTTTAAAAAAATCAGCACAGGCAGTCATCCGTGACCCCCGATGCCGAAGCAGCAGCCGAAGCCCCACTCCGTGCACTTGGCTGGCTACTCCCTTCTCTGCTGCGCCATCAGCGCGTCCCCCAGACCTCGATACTTGGGACACTTGGGACAGAGCTGGGAATCTGAGGGCTACCTGAGAGCATGTGCACGCGCCCCAGCAGGGACAAGAACAAGCACAGGCACTGAAGCCGCTTCAATTCTATACACCTCAGGGCAGCCTTCCACGAAAGGGCTGACTGCTGAGCAGCCCATGCTCGCCCTGCGCGAAGCCCGAGACATGCATGTGGTAGGAGCGCTGGTCGTTGGTTAGGGTTACCAGGACAGCAGAACCCTGGCCTGCTGTTCTTAGTGCAAAGGGACTGAGGGAGCTGCTTTTCCCCAGAGGTGACCCAGCCTCAGGCAGGTCCCGACACACAATGCCAGGGAACCCGTGGAATTCAGAAGTGGAGGGTGCGGACATGTAAATATCCCCACGGAAACCCAACTCCCCACACCCCCAGTGGGTGGCACTGCACACCAGGGCCCGCTCATGTTCCACTGGAGAGCTGGAAAGATGGCCTAGGGTCGTGGTGGGGGCTGAGCCACGACACAACAAATGGCAACCCCAGGTCGGGGGGGCCCCCACACCCCCATTTCTCTGCTACCCACGGCCTCATCATGAAGGAGGGAGGCCACCGACAAGGTGCCCCTGCCTGCAAAAGTCACTTACAGAGTGTCAACGGCAGCGTCTTTCACTGCCAGGTCACTTTGCTCCATTATCTGAACGATTTCACCTACAGACAAAGAATAGGCGTAAGGCACCATGGAAGGACCTACCCAGCCCATGCCGGCAGGACATCACGCTTCCTTAGGAGCTGCTTCTAAGATTATCTCCCCCACAGGAGCTTCTGTTAAGGTGACCTTGGGCACTGTCACTCTTACAGAGAGGAGGAACCCATCTCTAGCGCAGCATAACACTAATATGTAAAAATTCTGATAAAATGTAAGAGCAGAGTCCAATTCCTCCTTTTGCCCTTGAAACAAGGGATTTTGCAAACAATCTCTCCGTGTTTTTGTTTCTGAAGCAGAAAACTTTTGTGTATATCTGCCTATGGACAGAGGACCAAGACACAGTAGCTGCATTTACATAGTGTACGGTGGTGTGCACAGAGATGAACTGAGAATCAGAACCACTTTCCTACTTCCCTTTACACCAGGGTCCCCAGAAACCCTTGCTGGAGACAGCGAATGTTTACATCAACTGCCATGGCGTTACATGCACACAAGATGACTCAACATGTGAGAAAAACAGTAAAACTGATTCTGCATTCAAGAAAGAGGGGCCTGCCTATGGTTCTCATGAAAACCCGCCATTTACCAGGTAAGCAGATGCCCTCCTGTCTCCCTTCCCCTGGGGCCTGTGCGCTGGGGGCCCTTCCAGGTCTCAGGTCAGGGGACCGATGCCCAGGAGTCACTGCCCTCGAGGGCCTGAAGCGCAGCCGCTCGGGGTTATCAGACGAAAGCCACCCCTTGACAGCAGCATTCCGCTGAGCGGCTCTCGAGGGCGCCAGAGAATCATTTCCACCCCAGCACACAGAGAACCTGTTGCAGGCTCTCCGCCAGGTGCACTGGGCGGGGGCTGCTGGCAAAGTCACTGGAGCACCACCGGCCCCCAGCTTGACTCTAAATGAGAAAACCTCACTGTGTTGCCTGGTGCATGTTTGCTGTCGGCAGAGTCCGTCTCATGTGGGACTTCTTCATGCCGTGCGAGCGCTGCCCCCTCCAATTTCCTGCAGTCAAGCCCTCGGGGGTCCTGTCGTGACCTCAGAGGACGACCAGCCAGAGGCCCCAGTCGTACCCAGCACACCCACCCCTCACCTGAGGTTAGTACGCAGTCAGCACCCCGGGAGCCGTGGGAAGCTGTGGGAAAGTCTTCTCGAAGGGCCTCCAGTTTCTTATCGTAGCAAGGAGCCACAATAACATGGAAAATCTTGTCGGGGGACAGGTTCTGGGGAGAAAGAGCAAACCCTGCTTGGGGCTGTGGGGCTGTGGGGAAGTGAGGACGGGCAGCTGAAAGCTGGTGCCCACAACTACCCCCCGCCCAAGGTGCTTTCTCATGTGCTGAGGCCACTCTGGACCTGAGCCCAGCCTCCTGCAGACCAAGCTGTGACCTGTGCCTGCCTCGCAGCTGCACCATCTCCCACCTCGGGGCTGAGCCACCCACAACCCGGAAGGTCCAGCAGCCTGAGACACCAGGGAAGAGCTCAAGAGAGCTGAACCAGCTTCCCGCCCCCCAGACCTATGCACACGCTGACCAAACACCACTAAGGAAAGCCACTGCTGGACTGTCGCCCGGGCTGGCGGACCCTCCAACTTTCCGGAAGCTTCCCAAGTGACACCTATTAGGGCAGCCCCTGTGGTGCCTGAGGCTGAGCTGGAATCAGCAGCCACATCAGCAGCTGGAAGTTGCCGAGTGGCCTCTGTGGTGAGGCCTCGGCAGAAAGGCCCTACTTGGGGCAAAGCCCAAGGACAGTGCCCGGCTGTCCCTCAGCAGGCCCACAGGACTGGTGACCCTCAAGGACTGGCACACTCCTGGATTCCCCCAACAGTGGGGGCAGGGCAAGCACGAGGGATAAAGTCCCAAAGTTCATTCCTCTGCCCCCAAAGTGAACAAGGCTGTCAAAGGAGTGTGGCTTCCTAAAGCGGCTTTGGGTCTGTGGGGTCCCTATTATTGCTGTGTTCTCCAGTTTCTCCAGGGCCAGACCTCACTGGTTCCCTGGAGAGATGTATCCTCTGACTGAGGACTGCGGGCACTCTGGCAGCTGGGGAAGCGGCCACAGGAGGGGGCCACATCATGGGCGCCACTGGGGTGTCGGGGACCTCCGGAAGGAAGCAGGCCTGGCCTCTGCCAGGGTTCCTGAGGCGGCCCTGGATGGCATGCAGGGGGTCTGAATGGGGGCCTGCAGTGGGGAGGGACAGCACAGGGACCAGCTAAACATGGGGTGCCACCCACAGGGGGGACCCAGGGCAGGTGAGGGATGTGGGAAGGCCTTTAGGAGCCTGGCTGGGAGTTTTCCCATCATGTGAAGGCAGAAGTGGCTAAGGGAGTCGCATGCCTACTCACTGTGGTCTAGGGGACAGGCCAGGACCCCACAACAGGGCCTCCTTCATTGCAAGCATCTCTGGGGGCAAGGCCAGCCACCCCCCACTGCCCCTGCCTTACCAGGATAGACAGTGTTTCCACTCGGTCTAGGGCCAAGACCACCCTGGATGTGCCCGGTGGGAACGTCCCCATCTCCCAGCCCATGTGCTGCCCTCTGGGAGGTAATCAGCTTACCTGCCGTCTGGCGAAGTAATCCTTTACCAGAGAGCCCATGATCTGTTGGGGAGACTTGGCGGTGCAGAGGTGGGGGGTAACAGGGTGGCCCAGCACCCGTTCGGCGTATCGGACCCAGCCTGGGGAGAGAATGGTCCCGTCACCTCCTCACAGTG
The DNA here is from genome assembly GCF_003265705.2 of Callorhinus ursinus. Taxonomy (NCBI): domain Eukaryota; kingdom Metazoa; phylum Chordata; class Mammalia; order Carnivora; family Otariidae; genus Callorhinus; species Callorhinus ursinus. The sequence continues at coordinate 637,612 of NW_027397130.1, forward strand.
GCTTCCTTCTCCCTTCCGTCACACACGAGGAATTCTGAGCTCCCAGACCCCGTCACTTGAGGTAAAGCCAGACACCTCCTCATGTGACCTCCCAGGGAATTCGGGCACCTTGGGCCCCAAGGACCCTAGGTGCCTATGCCCTAGACTGGAAGATGCCCCTGCCAGCCCTTGACCAGAGAGGATGGAGTGGAAGGAAGTGAAAACTGGCGCACTGGATCCCCCCAAAGAGGAGGACAAGTTTAGAGGAGCATCCTCCCAGGGCACTGGGCCCCACTCGGCTGCAGAGCTGTTCTTGTCAGAAGCCACAAAGCCCACCCAGCTTTACTCACCTATTGGAAGCTAACAGCGAACAACTGCCCACTTTTCAGGACAAGGACAGAATTTCACACGCCTGGGTGACGGTGAGAAATAGCACACATGCTCCACGCCTAAGTGCGCAGCCTGGTACTGAGCATTTCCTGAGTCGCCGAGGGCCGCTGTGCCCTCTGGGCTCACCCCTGCTGCTGGGGTGTCCAGTGGGGACATGGGTCAGAGAAGACCTGCGGGAGCCAGAGCCCGCCTCCTTCACCTCCTGGGCATAGCCTGGCGAGAGGCAGACACCACGGACAGGTGTGCACACCACAGCATCACGGGGGCGCACAGAGGCAGAGTGAGAAGCTGCGCATCAGACCCCAGGGACAGTCAGCTGCCTTCCCATGACCACTCCTGGCCAGGAGAGCAGCAGGAGTGCTGGACGACGTGACAATCCCGTAGGAACAAACTCAAACCCCGTAGCCATCACCTGCATGTAGGCCTGAGTGTGCAGAGGAAACGTCTGTGGTGACCTACAGAAGCTCCTAGGAGAGTGGTCCCTGGAGGGACTCTGGTTTTTTTTATTACCGTATGATGTATTATTTGTTTCAGAAGTACAGGTCTGTGATTCATCAGTCTTACACGATTCACAGTGCTCACCATGGAGGGACTCTCCTTATCCCTTGCCTCTGAACATTAAAAACAAAAAACTGCCAAAAACAGTGGGCCTTTGGGGGCCCAAGGCCCCACGCACCGTGAGTCTGGCTTGGCAAGGCCCTGACCACTCCGGCCTCACTACCAGGCCGGCACCTCCAGACGTGGCTCTCCGGCAGATGGCATCTCTGTGCTGCAGGCAAGCTGCTGTGGGCTGGCCAGGGGCACCACGCAGCAGGCAACGGTTTGGCAGCAGGTAAGGGCCGGGGCCCACTTTGGATGCCCAGCCTGTGGGGCAGGGGGCCAAGCAGGGACGGGGAGGAGGAACCAGGGTCCCAGGGTCCAAGGGCCCCCAGTGGCCTGCATCTGAAACCAGACAGGTTAGCACTTTCCTGAGGAGCCCTCTGATCAGGAACTTGTTACTAAACGCTGCCCGGGGGCAGACACACCGGCCTGTGGCCTGGACAGCCCCTGCTGGCTCCCATGGAGACACGAGAACGGAGAAGTGACTGTGGGCTTCCCAGCAGCATGGGGGTGACAACAGCACTCACGTCCTACCTGGGCGCTGGCCCTTTCCTATAGAACTGCAGACTGCCCCCTCCCCCTGGCCACCACTGACAGGACGGGACAAGAGGGGATGTGCTTGGAGAAGTGGCCTGGCACGAGGCACCCAGGAGCTCTGCAGAGGTACACCCCACAGGAGACATCCCTCAGTCTGTGGGCAGCAAGTGCACCCCAAGACCTACGAGCCCTGCATGAGAAAGCCATGCCCAGTGAGCCAGCACAGAACTGCCCACAGCCCTGATTCTATCTGCCAGGTCAGATCACCTGACCTTGATGTTGCTTTCATCTCCTTACCCTGTCATAGGGAAGCAAAAACAACAATGCTGATTGTAGACAAGGTTTAGTTTTGAACCAAATCTCACCTCATGTCCCTGAACTTGAGAAATGACATGAACCTGAACCAGTTATAGTTCTGACATACTTGGGTATAAAGAACTCCGAGGGAAAGTGCATCATGGTCTAGGAAGAACATTCTAGAAGCTCCAAACCTACACTTGAAGAGCTCAAGACCCTGGATGCAGCAAGTATCAGGCCAGATGCGGGGAGGGGGGGCGGTGAGGTGGGGGGGGCTCTGGGGTGGACCTGCTGGGGTCCCCACCAGCACTCCACTCCCTCCTGGTCTAGGACGCACAGGGTGTTGGGCCTGTGACCTCTGACCTCACCCATCTCTGCTCCTGCCCCTAACGCAGACCCGTGAGAAATGGTGCCTCTGGCGCACGGAGGCGCGGCAACTGGCCCTGGGTGCTCACCTGGACAGGCGGAGGTGAGCATGGGCAGCGCTGGCTCTTCCTCGCTGTGCTGCTGGTATCGACGCACGAATTCTTTCTGACTCTCCAGGATGCTGAAATCCGCTGCTATTGTTGTATCGAAGACATAGTGCACCCCTGCAGGAAAGAGGGTACACCGAGCTTCTCATCACCTAACGGAGGGCCCCTGGGAGTCTGCAGACTCCACAGGCACCCCCGAGCTCTGTGCCTCCCTCTCACCCCCTTTGCACCAAAAACCGCATAAGCCCAGGACTGTGTCTTACCTTTTCCTTTAAACAATAAACATGGATCATTTTTCATAAGAAAATACGTATGTTTTCTCTCTTGCTTCCTCTCGTTCTATGTCTATACTTACGTAAACACCTCACAGTAGCCATAAAGTTAACGGAAGATTACAAGACACCAGCAGCACTCTCTTCCAGTCAGTGGTTAGATTTCATTCTGTGATGATCCTTGGTATCTTTAAATAAACTGGCAGCCCTTACCTTTCTGATGGCCACAATTTTTATGCTGATTTGTAACTAGCTATCTTTTTTCTTCTTTTTTAAGCTTTTAGCATTTTTTAAAAAAGATTTTATTTATTTGAGAGAGAGTGTGCAAGCAGGGGGAGGGGCAAGGCGAGAGGGAGAAGCAGACCCCGCACTGAGCACAGAGTCTGACGTTGGAGCTTAATCCCAGGACCCTGAGATCATGACCTGAGCCGAAATCAAGATTTGGAGGCTTAACTGACTATCCCATCCAGGTGCCTCTTTTTAGCTGTTTTTTAAAAATAAGTTTTCTTAATACTGGCACATAAACCTGAAACAAAACATATACTTTTAATAATTTTAACAAAGTAGATTAAATAACCTTATTATCTGCAGCCACACAATTTTTCTTAAAAAGAAACATTATAATGTCTAAGTATCATCTTAAACTATTACCTTAAGTGAGTTTTCTTATGGATATATTTTACTAACATGTAATGCCCAACCCTTTACTTTAAAAAACTCTCTCCCCAAATAGGGCCTTTCACTATGAGAAGAGAGAGTATCTAGGAACTTTGGTAAAACCTGAAGCTTTTTCAGATCCTGAGCATGACGCAACGACTACAACCATGCTCGTAGCTGTGGCCTAGTCTGGCAGTAGGCAGTGCGTGGAGAAACCAGTCCATGCCAAGTGCTTTAAGGAGCAGGTGTTTATTCCAAGTGTCACCTTATTTTATTAGTAATCCCCCACGTGTTTAGGTCTTTAAACGCCACTGCAGGGTGCTTGGGTGGCTCATTTGGTTAAGCATTTGACTCTTAGTTTCAGCTCAGGTCATGATCTCAGGGTGCTGGGATCAAGACCCATGTTGGGCTCTGTGCTCAGTAGGGAGTCTGCTTGGGATTCCCTCACCCTCTGGCCCTCCCCCAGCTGACGTGCTTGCACAAACACTCTCTCTAAAATCAATCAATCAATTTAAAAAAAGCAGCCACTGGGCGCCTGGGTGGCTCAGTCAGTTAAGTGTCTGCCTTCGGCTCAGGTCATGATTCCAGGGTCCTAGGATGGAGCCCTGTGTTGGGCTCCTTGCTCCGCAGGGAGTCTGCTTCTCCCTCTGCCTCTCTCTCTCTTTCTCCCTCTGTTTCTCATGAATAAATGAATAAAATCTTAAAAAAAAAAAAAAAAAAGAAGCCACAGCAGAAATATCGAAACTCATGTTGGCGAGTGCCTCCAGCCCTCCTCTCCTGAGCCCGCCTGGTGGTCGTGTGCTTGAGGACACCCCGGGGGGCAGACCCTGCACAGAGGGTGGGGGCTCGGGGTTGGGCAGTCTAACAACAGCGGACAACACAGAAGCCTTCTCATCGCTACTTTGGATGGTACCATTCCAGCTCATTCCCATCTGAGCTCTTGGGCATATTTGAGAGGGACTATCTTCCTTTTTTGTGCACAGGAGACAGCCCATTCCCTCCCTGCTCTGCTCTTCAGAAAGCATCCTGGGAAACCAGATGCCGGTCATCTTGCAGATGTGATGCTCTATCATATGCCCTCCATGGGCCGTGGGAGCCGGGGCGAGACCATACTCCTCAGCGAGCGCGGGAGCCTCCTACATGTCCCTGCCACCCCATCACCTGCTGCTCCTGGAGGGCCAGCCACAGACATCACACAACACCCGTCTGCACAGCAAGGGGGTGAGGGACGCCTGCCTATCGCGGGTCAGAGGCAGGGTCCTCTTAGTTTCTCGAGGTGCCTGTGGAAGTCTGGTCTAGGCTGTGCCCCTGGGAGCCGAACTCTGGAGACACAAAGGGCAGCTGTAAGCTGGCCTTGTAGACTCACAACAATATCAAGGTGCCTCACCCAGACTTTTGAGGAAGCCGCAGAGTCTTCTAGATGCATCAGTCACACTGAGGCGGAATTTGGCAGCAAAATAAGGCAAAGACTGAGGACACACCGACACTACCAGCACCTTGTGCTGTGAGGTATCACACTTCTGGGAGAAAAAGAGAAGAGTGTCACACGTGTGGTGACTACACAGAGTGAAGTAAGACACCGTGATAAAAAATCCAGTCAAACAGAATGTAGTAACTGTTCTATGAAAACACTGATAAACTATACATGCACTAGCAAGTATAATTAAGGAAACGGAAAAAAAATTAGGATTAAAAAGTGTGACATCCCAGAGATTTTGTCAATTTTTAAAAACAATACTCTATCAATAAATGCGAATACCTGAATGAAAGTGGATAATTTTAAAGGAAAAAAAATTACAATATTGGCCCATAAATAACTAAAATGACCCAATAACAATTTAAAAATACACACACACCAATATGTTTCAATTACAACAAAATACATACACACGGAAACAGTGTCCAGAGGTCTGTCCCCAAAGAGGCCTCAATCCCTGGTCATTCTGGCAAACTGTAGAATATATATATTTACATACATGTATACATATACGTATGTATGTGCGTGTGTGTCTGTATACATACATATACAAATATATGTGTTTTATTTTTTTAAGAAAGAGAAGAAGAGAGAGCAGGGGGTGGGGCAAAGGCAGACGGAGAGAGAGAGAAACTTAAGCGGGCTCCACGTTCAGCACAGAGCCCAATGCAGGGCTCGATCTCATGACCCCAAGATCACGACCAGAGCTGAAACCAAGAGTCAGAGGCTTAACTGACCGAGCCACCCAGGCTCCCCAAATTATAGGATATTTTTAAGGATTGGATCATTCTCACCTCCTATAAACTGTTCTAAAAAATACTGTGTGGGGGGCGCCTGGGTGGCTCAGTTGGTTAAGCGTCTGCCTTCGGTTCAGGTCATGGTCCCAGGGTCCTGGGATCGAGCCCCGCATCGGGCTCCCTGCTCAGCGGGAAGCCTGCTTCTCCCTCTCCCACTCCCCCTGCTTGTGTTCCCTCTCTTGCTGTCTCTCTCTCTCAATTAAATAAATAAGTAAAATCTTAAAAAAAAAAAATTCCTGTGTGGGATGCCTGGGTGGCTCAGCTGGTTGAGTGTCTGCCTTCGGCTCAGGTCGTGATCCCGGGGTCCTGGGATCGAGCCCTGCATCGGGCTCCCTGCTCAGCGGGGAGCCTGCTTCTCCCTCTCCCTGCCACTCTCCCTGCTTGTGCTCATTCTGTCTCTCTGACAATAAATAAAATCTTTTTTAAAAAATGCTGTACAAACATGAAACCACAAGGCTATCAATATCCTGAGACCAAAACTGATACTGGCAGCTCAAGAAATCCCTACAAAGATATGAACAATTCATCACTAACACAAGGGACATAACCCAGGAGAGCAGCATGGGCAAGGATGCTGGCATTAGAAAGTCTCCCACGTGACCCTCTAACCTGGAGTTTAGGGCAGATACAGGATTACCATGACAGAGCTGCGTGGGTCAGACGTTGTCAGCAAGTTAGTAAAGGGGAAACCTGAACAGTGGTATCTGGGGGCAAACCTTCCACCACAGGTCTGAGGATTGGTCTGGTCTCACCGCTGGGGCGTGCAGGCCCAACCGGATATGGGAAAGACGGCATGATTCCTGCTTCTGAATGCATCCCAACAGAAATGTGGAAGCAGGAATCGGGGGAGAGTGTGAATCAGTGGAAGCAGGAATCGGTGTGAGTCCTAGTTGCTAACAGAAGAGGCAGGGCAGAGGGCGGTCTGTCCCCAGCCCCAGAAGCCAGACTCAGTGCTTCCAATCCTTTCATCTGATGCCCTGCCAGGGAGGTCTCCAGGCCTCACTGCATTCTCACTCAAACGTCCCCTCCCGAGGGAGCTGCTTTGTGACCAGCAGGGGGTCAGACTGAGCCCAGGGCGAAGGGCAGCAGAGCAGAGAAAGGGAAATTGCGGTGTGATTGCATGAGCAGCTGGCTCAACCAACCCAGAACCTCCCCTACGTCCAGTGTCCTGAAATGACCATTTCTTTATTCTTTATGCCAGTTTCTGTAGCTGAAATGCTGACTGGTATGCATTTCTACCAGAAGTTTCTACAAACATCTACTTAAGAGTAAAACTTCTCACTGAAGTCTGAATCGAGATGTTAGTGTGGGGGGAGCTAAAGCCATTTGTTCGGAGGAGGAGAAGCAAGGGCAGGCGGGGACTGCCGCCCGCTCGCGGACCTCCCGGCGGACCTGACCACCGGGAAGGGGACAGGCACAATGCCGGCAACAGAAGGACATGTACTTGTCTCTGAGACCGTGACCTAAAGATGCTGATGTGCCGGGAACACGCCACAGGGGTGGTGGCGAACACGCACAACACTGCTCGGCTCTGTGCTCTGTGCTGGGTGCCCACCTGAAGCCACAGCCCTCACGCACTCTACCTCGCTCGGGCGCACAACTGTTACCGAGACGGCGGTGGGGGCTCCCAGCAGCACCTGCACTGCTGCGGGCAGGGTGGGTATGGGAACACTTCCTGAGAGCAGCCGTGAGCGAGGGGCAAACGCAGGTGTGCGCTTCAGCCCCTCTGCCCCACCGCCCTTCCTTGCACCTGTCCGAAGCTGAGTGACACAGCTCTACAGGACAGCTGAGGGGCACAGCCTTGCCCCAGCCCGACAAGCCCATCAGACCAGAGTCCTGCCTCTGGGAACAGACTAGGGACCTCGAGTCCTACCACGTCGGTGAGGGAACGTGACCCTGGGCGGGGGGCTCTAGAGAGGGCTGACGCCGGCAAGGGACGTAGGGCCAGGGCTGAGGTGTGCGCGCCATGCCCAGCAGAGGCTTCCGTGCCTCACCCTCCCCGCCGCCCCCCAGCAGGGGCCCTACCTTATTAAGGTGCAGAACGCGGAAGAAGTCCTTGGCATTCTGCTGGGAAACCTGGAGCCCTTCCTCAGCAGTCACACAGCTGTCACACGCCAGGCAGTCACTCAGAAATATCTTGGCATCGGCCAACTTATGGAATTCTCCCTTCTACAAAAGAAAGATGTTTTGGTCTGATTCTTCAATAAAGACTCTAACATGTGCTTCTCTAGGGAGAATGACAGCATGAGACCAACACAGAACATGGACACCTCGGACAACACAGAGCCGGAGGGCCCTAGAACAGGCCACAGGGACACCAAGGAGTCACATGGATGACAATCCAGGGTGGGAGGACAGCACTGTCACATGGTGGAAGAAATCTACACTCCTGGGCCTCAGGCGCTGGCCCGGCGCCTCTCTGCCCTACGTCCCCTTCTGTGTTGCCCTTGGGGACTCCCACTCTCAGTCTGCTCTGTACTCCCTGGTAAGCTCATCAAGGCCCATGGCTCCCCAAGGAAGCTGGTAGCCTGGCTTCAGGAGGTCTGAATGGGGCCCAAGAGTTTGCACTTCTAACAAGCTCCCAGGTGGGTCCAGAGCTGCCACTTGGAGGGTCTGGAGCACAGGGCCTGGCACACAGCTGGGGCCCAGCAGATAATGCTGTGCTACCCGGAGAATCCTGGCGCTCTGTCCCTGCAGAGGTCTCCCTGAGCACACTCTGTGCCGTTCCCAGGACTTCCTCTGTGCCGTGTGCTGTGCACCACACAGTCCTTCTTTCTGCAGGCTCTCCTGGGCCGGGTCTGGCCCTCCCCACCTGTCCTGTTCCTTCTGCCCTCTCCTGTCTCAACATGTGCATTCTGCAGAAGACTGTCCACCACCTTCTCTCTAATCAGCCTCACTTCCCAGAACAGTGTCAGCTCCCCCAGCCCCCAACACCTCTCCAACCTTCACCTCCAGTGGAGCTCTTTCCTTCCCCAAGCTCCAGACCGCCATCCCACAAGGAGCTCAGTGTCTGTGGAACTCAAATTGCACTCAGTTTCCTGCGCTGCATCCTCTATCCTGCTTTTGCCACTGTGGTGGACTGCCCAGGCCCCACCACCCCGTCTCCCAGGTCCTTTCCCTCATTCTCCCCTGCTCTAGCCACCTAAAGCCAACTGCCTCCATCACCCGCCTCTCCCCCCACATATGATCTGTCCCCTCCCCCAGACCACTCTGTGCACCCCTCCTCTGACCTGCTCACCCTACTGGGGTGCCGCCCACTGTGCTGGCAGGACGCCTGCTGAGGCTGTGCACACACCTTATCTCTGCGTTACCACAGCCCTGGGAGAGAAGGAACCCAACTCCCCAGGTCACCGATAAGGAAACTGGGGCTCCCGGGTTTAGATATCTGTCCGAGGTGATGAGGCCAGAGGGTAGGTGTGGGAGGCGCCAGGCACTCCCTGCTTCTTCTGCCTTTGCACCCCGGGTGCCTGCCTCATCTGCTGCTTGCCAAACCCTACAGCTGCCAGAGCACGGAGCTGGTACAAGAGGGACTACATCAGTCCTGTCAGTCCAGACCTTGTGTCGGGGTCACCAGACTAAAGTGAAACCTGCTGCTGTCCACGTTGCCAGCTCTCCACTATTGAAGTCAGTACCAGTCCTTTCCAAGGGAAGAGTGACCTCCCCTACCCAGTAAACTTAAACCATCACCACTAGCTAAGGGGGATTTAAACCCTCAAGAACAGAGTTAGAGAAGAAACCACTAGAAAAATAAACTTACAGGATCATGACATTTGAATTATTTTTTAAATTACCTACCTAAACTCCCATTTTACAGAATGAAACTTTTCATTAAAAAAGTTGGAGACCTAAATATTATACCATTATTTCTAATCAATGACTGAAGATGATATTTTTCTTTGCTCTTTACAGTTTGTTTTGGCTGGGTGTACTCTGAGAACACTTGCTTTTGGGCACTTCTGTCCCAAAGGTCACATGCCTAGGAATGACCACCCTGCATGCCCACGGCAAGCCCCCCCGCCCCAGGGCGCCACTTTAGGATCTTCTTTCTTAGAGCAGTGGTGTGCCAGGGACATGAGCCCTCGAAGAGGAGAAAAACAGCCCCAGCCATTTACTCCAGGCTAATGCAAAACTGAGAAATTACTTGCCTCTCCATTCTCCTGAGCCAGACTTGGTACATCAACTGAAGCATTCTCTTGGTCCTCGGTTTTTGTTTTCTTACTACATTCCTTGAAAAAGCAAAGGAACATATAAAAGTACTTTTAATCTGATTCTCTCAACTTAAAAAGATGTATGTACACTCTGATCCATTAACCTCCTGTGTAGAAATCCTCTCTACAAAAACAAAAGTACCTGGACTTGTGGACACACATGCACACCCTCCTCTACCCGTCCTTGCAGTAACTGAAAGCTAGCAGCAACGTGGCCTTCCACCAACAGGTAAATCAACACCGACAGCCTGGATACTTGTTACATTTAGAATACGATGAACTAGAATTATGTGTAATGCTTTGAAAATGTATCTCTGTAAAATGTTAAATAAAAAAAAGGGGAAATGATGGAATATTTATATGATCTAATTTTTGGAAAAACAAACAAAAAATCCCCATCCCCACAACGAATGGCTCTTTATGTTATCAGCCTAGAAGCAAGTGTGGAAGGCTACCCCGGTCACTATGGTTACCCAGATGGAGCGAACGACCAGCCCTGTCCTTCCTACATTCCTGTTTTGTTACTACAATCACGTAAGTTGTATAACAACTCCTCAAAAACACGTTTTGATCAGTTTCAATCATCCACATCAAGAACTGTGCTGGCTATGACTGCCCTGAGTGGTAACAGAAGTTTGTTTTTCTGGGTTTGTTTGTTTTTCTCCCCCCCTTTGGCTTCAAACATATTTAGAAAGGACAGACAAGTGCACCGAGAACTGGAAAGACCCAGCACGAGCCCAAATGTAACGTGACTACAAGGCACCTGGAAACGAAACCTGACCCGCAGTGGCGCCGGGCATCTGGCAGGTTCAGCGTCCGCAGCTCACCAACCACCTGCAGTCGCCCTGGACCCAGTAAAACCCGAACCAGTTGTCACACAGGAGACCAAGTCTGCGAGATGACGCGGACGCACAGGAGCCCGGAGCGGCTGATTCCGGAGACGGGGGACTGGGGGCCGGGGGACCCGGGACGGCGCCACGGCCCGCACTGCCCACTCTGGGCACCAGGGCTCCCGGAGGCTGGTAACCGCAGGCAGCTCCGACCCCCGGCTCCGACCCTGACCCGACCTGACTCCCTGACCTCGAACAGCCCCGACCCCGGCCGGACCGAACCGAACCCCTGACCCCCAGCAGCACCGACCCCGGCCGGATTGACCCCCTGACCCCGAGCAGCACCGACCCCGGCCGGACTGACCCCCTGACCCCCAGCAGCAC
>NW_027397130.1:648522-648752 GCF_003265705.2 Callorhinus ursinus
TGACCCCCTGACCCCCAGCAGCACCGACCCCGGCCGGACTGACCCCCCTGACCCCGAGCAGTCCCGACCCCGGCCGGACTGACCCCCTGACCCCAGCAGCCCCGACCCCGGCCGGACCGACCCCCCTGACCCCCAGCAGCACCGACCCCGGCAGCACCGACCCCGGCCGGACTGACCCCCTGACCCCAGCAGCACCGACCCCGGCCGGACTGACCCCCTGACCCCGAGCA
>NW_027397130.1:649152-649414 GCF_003265705.2 Callorhinus ursinus
ACCCCGGCCGGACTGACCCCCTGACCCCGAGCAGCCCCGACCCCGGCGGGACTGACCCCCTGACCCCGAGCAGCACCGACCCCGGCCGGACTGACCCCCTGACCCCAGCAGCCCCGACCCTGGCCGGACTGACCCCCTGACCCCCAGCAGCACCGACCCCGGCAAGACTGACCCCCCTGACCCCGAGCAGTCCCGACCCCGGCCGGACTGACCCCCTGACCCCAGCAGTCCCGACCCCGGCCGGACCGACCCCCCTGACCCC
>NW_027397130.1:649514-709924 GCF_003265705.2 Callorhinus ursinus
CCCGACCCCGGCCGGACTGACCCCCTGACCCCCAGCAGCCCCGACCCCGGCCGGACTGACCCCCTGACCCCAGCAGCCCCGACCCCGGCAAGACCGACCCCCCTGACCCCAGCAGCCCCGACCCCGGCCGGACCGACCCCCCTGACCCCAGCAGCCCCGACCCCGGCCGGACCGATTCCCGGCCCCGAGTGCGCGGGGCCCACCTTCCGCGTGCAGTGCTCACACTTCATCTGGAGCGGGGCAGGCGGGGGGCCAGGGTTCGGCCTCAGTGGAGCACCGGGAGACTCGGTCACAGACGCCCGGCGCCCGCCGCCCTTTGTTGTAGTCACCCGCGGCACGGCACCACCCCCAGCGGCTCCACTTGACCAATGAGAGCGCCGGGAAGGGGCGGGCCACAACACTAAACCAGTAGGAGCGCAGATGGTGCGGTGCGGCTCCCTCCCACATGTCTCCGCCTAGGCCAATGACAGCCCCGGGAAGGGGCGGGCCGGGCCCTGGAGCCAATCGGAGCGCGCGGGGGCGGAGAGCGGTGGACGCCCGGGAGGCCCCGCGGGTCATCTCGCCCGTTTCGACGGCTCGCGGGTCGGGGGCGCCACGGGGCTGACAGGCAGACCCTCTCTAGGAGGCGACCCTGGGTTGTCCTGGGGCTCCTGGTCCGTCAGCTTGGCGCCACCTTAAGCCTGTCTCCAGACTCCGCCGGGCCATCGCCATTGCCGCCCGGAGGCGCGTCACGTAGGCCGGGCCTGGCGGTAGTGCGCACGCGCGGATGCGCACCACGTGGCGCCTTGGTGGCGCTCGAAGGTGGGTGTGAAGTAGAGTCGACTAGATGTTCTCAGCAGGTGTGTGGATGATCGGGCACCTGCTTTGCAAATAATGAGTAGTTACTGTTTCTGGGAGAAATGACACCAGCTGCAGGGTTAAAACGAAAATGTTTAACTCATAATAATGAAATTAAACATTTTATAAAATCAGTGTCTGCTCTTTGCAGGATGATCAGAAATGAGAATCATGCCTAGGAAATTTCAGTGGACCATAAGAAAAGCAACTGGTGACCTTAAAAATAAAGCTGCCAGTCATTTTACCAGCACATTGGGTTTATTTGGGAATAGCAGAGAATTGCAATCCAGACCAGGCTAGCTACACCAAAACCATAGGCAAGTCGGGAGAACAAAGGAGAGGCGCACACTTCTGTAGAGGAAAGGGGGGTGTTGGGAGGGGCTGTTGTAAACAAAAAGGCCGTTGGAATAAAATAGTGGCTTCTCGAGGGCTGAGCTGTGACTGCCTCTCATTGACTGTCTTGTTGCCTGGGCTTGAGGAAACCTAACTTCCTTCTGCTGGGGTACTAAAGTAGTGGCTAAGGTAGTATTTACCTGCAAGGTTCCTGCTGGGTCTGCAGTTGAGAACAGTGTTGGGGGGAGAGCTTCCTTTGCCTGCTCCCAACCCCTCCTAAAGGAGCTTTCCTTGATTCAGTTTCATAATTTATAGTGGTTCATTCAGCTTTTTACAAATGCATAAGTTAAAATCAGAAGGTCTAACCCCTACATTACTCAAATGTATGTCAGCACCTCTCAGAAAACACATTCCCTCAATTTTCAGCAGGAATAGGAGGATAATTTTAGGTTGTCATTTGTATATTTCTTGTTATTGTTTTAGAAACATAACCACAATACCATTAATTACCATGTGTGAAAACAAATTACAATTACTTAATTTCATCAAATATGTAGTTAGTGTCCAGGTTTCCCTAAATTGATCCCTTTTTTTTTTTTTTTAAAAGATTTTATTTATTTGATAGAAAGAGAGAGAGTGAGCGCACAAACAGGGGAAGCGGCAGGCAGAGGGAGAGGGAGAAGCAGACTCCCTGCTGAGCAGAGAGCCTGATGCAGGACTTGATCACAGGATACTGGGATCATGACTTGAGTCGAAGGCAGACGCTCAACGGACTGAGCCACCCAGGCACCCCCCCCCTTTTTTTAGTTTAAATCAGGACCTAAATAAGTCCAAAATTTTCATTGGTTTGTGTGTTTCCTATGTCTCTTAAAAAAATCTTTTTGTTTTAAAATAACTTGAGGCTCACTAAGAAGCTGCAAAGACACTACAGTGTCTGAAGGCTGTGTGTGTGTTTACCTTTGTAGATTCCATCCACTCCCTCTCTTTTGCCTTGCATATCATTATAAAGAAGTCAGGCGGTTTGGCTGTAGGGTTTCTAAGAATTGCTGCCTGCACCCTTGTGGAGTCCTTTAGTATACCCTTGTCCTCTGAATTCCCAGGAAAGAGTAGTCAAATGTTCTCACGCCTTGATCCCAGGTTAAATTTTTTGGCAAGACTATTTCATAGATGTTGTTGTGTAATTCTATCAGGAGGTTACACTAACTCCTTTCTGTGATATTAATTAGCGCCCATTGATAAAACTGCATAGATCCATTAATTCATGACAGCAGTGTTTTAATCCTACCATTTCTTATTAATTTATTAGCAGGAATATATTTTTATAAAGATTTTATTTATTTGAGACAGAGAGAGTGAGCACAAGTGGAGGAGAGGGAGAAGCAGACACCCCGCTGAGCAGGGAGCCCATCGATCCCAGGACCATGGGATCATGACCTGAGCCGAAGGCAGACGCTTAACTGATTGAGCCACCCAGGCGCCCCAGGAATACTTTCATAATGAGAATTTCCTCTCATTCACTATTTGGTTACTCTGTTGTAAGTTTTATAAAGAAAGGCAAGATGAATGCATAAATTGGTAAAAAAAAAAAATCCAAGTTCCTTTCTCAGCATCCTCCAAAAGTGAACAAAGAATTTAAAAATAGATCATTATGAATTATGGATTTTGGGGGCTCCTGGGTGGCTCAGTCGGTTGAGCATCTCAGCTCAGGTCTTGATCTCAGGGTTGTGAGTTCAAGTCCCATGTTGGGTTTCACGTTTAAAAAAAAAAGTTACAGATTTTTAAAAAAGATTTTATTTATTTGACAGAGAAAGACACAGCGAGAGAGGGAACACAAGCAGGGGCAAAGGGAGAGGGAAAAGCAGGCTTCCTGTGGAGCAGGGAGCCCAACACAGGGCTCGATCCCAGGACCCTGGGATCATGACCTGAGCTGAAGGCAGCCGCTTAACTGAGCCACCCAGGTGCCCCAAGAGTTATGGATTTAAACGGTTGAAGATTTTCAATTCATTTGAATTATTGTTCTTATTGATACTCAAATCCCTTTTTTCTTTTTCGCTAAGAGAATCTCTTCAGCTAGGCTCCAAATTTTTTTTTGAAAAGATGCTCAAATGCTAACAGTCCCTTTGCTTGTACATTTCCTGTTTTAGACTTGAAATCAGTCCTTTCTCCAAAAAGCCTGGTTCCTTTAGTAGGAATTGGTATTTAAAAACCACAGAATGGATACTAGAATTGCTCATTGCTACTGCATTGGTCATTGTTTCCAGGACTTTTCAGTGGACAGCATGAGGACACATGTATTTTTTAAAGCAAATACATTATGAACTCACACTGGTCCTTCTAATTCAAATCCAGGAATACAGGGTTGTAAATAATTGATCTTATTGACCTCACATCCATTACTCGTGTCTGAAATTCCTGGTTCCCAGTAGTACCTACCTAATATACTCATTTGCATGGTCTCATGTTACATACATAAAAAGTCTCACACTAACAATGCTAACTAACTCTACTATCAGAATAAAAACACATTTTACATATTACATTTCAATATATATTTGCATCCTGTACACCCCTTTCTTAAGTGATAGTACCTTACACACATTTCTCCATCTTGCTTTTATCATTCAACAATACATGCTGGAGAGCATGCCATTGCAATATATAGAGATATTCCTCATTCCTTCGTGAGGATATATGTATTTCACAGGGTCCAATCAGGAGAGAGAAAGCACACAATAATTTGAACAGAGAGTTTAATATAAAGAATTATTAGCAATAACTGGGGATTGGAGTGAGGGATTGGCCAGTAAAAAGAAATGAGACTATAAAGTATGTAAGAATTGTAAGAAACAAGGAGTAACCACAACCAACTCAAACAGGGCTATGACAACGAGGAGCTCACTATCCCCAGGGATGAGATCTAGACTGTTGGAGAAGGCGCCTTTGGCTCACTGGATGGCAGAGAAGCTGTTAGATGTCACACTGATGGAACTGGCTGGAAATCTTCTCTGCAGGGTGCTGGGGAAAGGTTTTGTTCCACAGAAGGGATCTCACTAGAGGTACTTTTCTACAAAACCATTCAAGGGGTTGTGAGGGGAAGCTGGTGGGTACTGGTAACTGCTGGCCAGTGTGCACTGTAAGAGCTGGATGCTGGAGAAGCTCTGGGAGCCGCAGGAGCCTGCAGATCCAGCACAACAGAAGCAGGAAGAAAAGCTCTTCCTCCTGCAGTGTCTCTCCAGCACCCTCTATTGACAAAGTTTAGCATCATGCCAGAGAGTACACAAAAAATAGAGGGCTCAGATCCATTTTCATGGATCAGGCAATGAAGTTTGAATTTAGAGCTGAGATAGAATGCATTAATGATTGGCCCAATATACAATTTTATTCACTCAGTCCCCTATTTATGGATATTGTATTTCCAGTCTTGCTATTACCAATATTCAGCAGAATTCTAACCAAATTAATTGTCATTTGTTCACACATTTAACATTTGTAAGAGTCCAGTGCAGGCTTCATTTTTAAATAGCATATAATCTAGTAGAAAAGGTGAAATTATGCAAATAAAATGTAACGTAAAGTAGAATTTTCTGGGTATCGTCTCAGTTCTACTTAAATTCTGAGGAATAAGATCACTTCCAGTTGTAGCAAGCAGGAAGGACTTGAAGGTACTAACAATTCAAATAGACCTTCAAAATGGTACAGGGGAAGTCCATTTCAGGAAGATGGAATGTGAGCTGAGGGGTCAGGTCAGGGAGCCTGCTGTGTTTAGACGCTGCCCGGTTTTGCTGCAGCTAGAGTAACGGTCTCAAAGTGTGGCTCCTGGACCAGCAGTATTAGCAACATCTAAATTTTAAGCCCCCCCACACCACTGGGAACAAGCGCTAGCAATCTGTGTTTCAAAAACCTGCCAGGTAATTCTCATGCCTGCTCAGGTTTGGGAACCACAGGCGGAGAGTATCTGAAGCAGACTGGTAAAGTATAAAAGTCGTTGCCAAATGTTTGATCGTGTGCTTATATTGGTAAATCTTCTAGGGTTATGCACACCGATGTACATATATTTCTTTAGAAGGGACTATGCACCGTTGTACTAATCTCATGTAAGTTATAAGACACATTGAGAATCAACAGGAAAAGAGAACGGGAACCGAGGCTCTCCTCTGTTCCGCCAGCACCCCACGTGGCACTCGACCACCCACTCTGGAGAGCACTCGGGGAGCTGGGCAGTGACAGGGTGGCGGAGGCTCTCCTGTTTCAGGTAGGGCCCTTCCCTTCATCTGCTCAGAGTTGGGCAGTGTAGGGTCCTGACCAGGGACCACGTGATTGAGTCCTGCTTCGGTCCTCCTCTTTCCGCAGTAAGGGAAGGTGGTGTTTGGTGGAGAGGGCGCAGGGAGGCCACCTACGTGGCCATTGCAAGGTTTCCGGGAGAAAACTGTTTCCTACTGCAAGTCTGGACAACAGTCCAGCCAATGAGAGAGGGTCACTGCCCAGCCAATGGAGACGGCCATAGCCCAGCCAATGAGAGGTGGTCACAGCCCAGCCAATGGAAGAGGGCCATAGCCCAGCCAATGGGAGACGGCCACAGCCCAGCCAATGAGAAGCCACTATACTTCCAGCTCCCAGCTTACTCCAATGGCCTTTCTGTTTACAACAACCCCCCCGCCCCCTCCCACACCCGATAAGAAGGGCCTCCTCCGCGTGCCCTCCGGCCGTGCCCGCGCTTGTGGCGGCGCCTGTGCGTCGTTGGTCGGCGTTCTCCGCTAACCCCGGAGCTCCTCCGCCGGTGCATCCGCGGGCGGTGTTACTGTTACAGGGTTAACGTCTTACTGCGATTGCACTGAATCTGCAGATCAAATTGGTGGAATCTGCCTTTTAGACGCATGAACAACTATCTCTACTTCAGTGTTACTACACAATTTTTGCGTTGGCCTGTACGCATCTGTTGTTGGATTGCCTTCAGATTCTGCCCCTTTTGTCCACATTTTATTTTTCAAAAGATGTTGAGGGCGCGGGAGAGCGAGCACGAGCCGGGGCGGGGGCTGGGGGGAGGGGGCGGCAGACTCCCCGCCGAGCGAGAAGCCTGAGGCGGGGCTGGAGCCCTGAGCAGGGGGCGGACGCCTAGCCGACTGAGCCGCCCGGGCGCCCCTTTTATCAACGTTTTCAGCGGGAGTTTTTTGAGGCGTAATTTGCCTCGACAGACTTCCCAGGGTTCGGTGAGCCCCAGACGTTCGCAGGCGGCGGCCGTCACCAGCACAGGCCCCCGCTTCCTGCCCGCGTTTGCTGGCGGCGGGCACGGCCCCCGACAGCCGGCAGCCGCCGGAGCCACTAGTTCTGCCGCCCTCAGGGCCGTACGAGGTGCGGCCCCGGCCCCGCCCCAACCCGGAAGCCGGCCCGCTCGCTCCCCGGAGCCCGGAAGTCAGCCGCGGCCCCGCCCGAGCCCCCGGAGGCCGGCCCCGCGCGCCCTGCGGAGGCCGGAAGTCGGCCGCCCCGCCCCCAACCCCGGAAGTCGGCGGCCGGCCGCCCGCCCCAGGTCCCGGCCGCACGCCCGCGCCCGCGGGGTCGAATGCTCGGTAGGCGCGGGGGTCGGGCCGCCGTCGCGGGCAGCGGGCGGGCGACGCGTCGCGGGCGGGGCGTCTCCGAGCTGCGGGAAGCGGGCCGGGCGCGCGGGGCCCGGTGGAGGGGGTCGGGCGGGGCCGGGCGCGGCGGAGCTGCTGAGCGGCGTGGCCCGGCCCGCCTGCGTCGGGGGTATAGCCGGGCGGGGGACCGGGACCCGGGACCCGAGCGTCGCAGTGGGGTCGTCCTTTGTTGTCGTCAGTTCGATTTGACTTCACGGCGGTGTCGGGAGAGCCGCCCAGGACCGGGAGCGCAGCCGGCGCTCTGCGTGCGTCGCCGTGCGCGGGGCGGCGTGCCTCCGGCAGGGGCTGGTGCGCCCCGGCCCTCCGCCGCGCGGGGGCTGTTGTCCCGGCGGCCGGAGGGGACTCAAACCGCGAGGGGACTGTCAGTTCCCGTTCTGGGTGGGCGGGGGCCAGCAGAGGGCGATGAGGGCATGTTCTGATGGGCTCTGCTCGGGTGCCGGCAGCTTGAGCGCCGCGGAGGCTGACGGTTTCCAGGGCGGGCCAGCCGCTGGTCAGGTGCCTGTTGACGCCCGGCGAGTGCTGAGCCGGGCGAGGAGCCCCCGTGCAGTCAGCGCGGCCGAGCAGAGAAGGGCCTTGCAGAGGAGAGGGGCCCTGGGGGCCTGCAGGGACCGTCGCCGCGGGCACAAGCCGACGGGCTTCCAGGCTGGCGAGGAGCGGGGCGCCTGTGAGCCGGCGTTCCAGCTCTGGCGTGTCTGCCCTTCCCAGCCCCCGTCTCCTGTCGAGAGTGGTGCGCGCTCAGTCCAGGCATGTACATGCGAGTGGAGTCACGCACCAGCTCCTGCCTCCATCTGAAGAGGGCTCCAGGCATCAGGTCCTGGTCCTTGCTTGTTGGTAAGGATGTCCGTACTTTCCCCCAGATGAAAAATCTAACTTAAAAAAGATGAAAACGAAACTGTCCTCTGTTCTGTGACCCCCAAGTATAGCAGTTGTTTTGCTACTTTGTATCTTTCCAGCTTTTACCCTATACGCACAGCTTTTGCCCTACATTCGTGCCTTTACAGAGGATCTGTCCTTTTTGTCGCCACGTGATATCTTAATGTTAAGATCGCGCATGTTCTTCTGAGGTCCTCATTCCCTTTCACTTGCTTCCATACACCTGGTTGCAGGTGTATGTTGGAGGCTTATGTGATGGGCCACAGTTCCTTCCCATTTTTTCTTCCGTCCCTCTCACTGTCCATCAGAGGGTCCTGCACTGGAGGGGCAGCTGCGCGGTGTTGATGGGATGGGACCTGTGAAGAGTGGCGTGGCTGTGCCTTCAGCAGCTTGTCTCTGGTCCATCTTTCCCGTGACCCTGCATGTGGCTGCCTGCCTGTTCTGCTTCACGTGTCATGTTGTGATTCTTTATGTACATCTTATGTTCATTCCACACCACGTGCTGCTGGAGTAAAACCCTTCCTGTCGGCTTCTCTGGTTTCCCAGCAGCTCTGGAGCCTCGGGTAGAGGAACGTATTTAGGGAATCCTATGAATGGCATCTGCCATGTTTCTGAGTGCACTTCCTGGCTGTTTCCCCCACTTCTGAGTCTGGTGGTCTTCTGTCCCCCTGCCCCCCACCCCCAGCCATCACTGGCACCAGGGAGGGCCTGCTTGTCTGGGCCTGTGGCTCCTGGGAGGAGGGGGCTCTGGGCTCGTGATGGCCCAATAGGGAGGCACTTGCTTTCTTTTCTTTCTGCAGGAATCTTGTCGATTGGTTTGGCTGCTGCGTACTACAGTGGAGGTGAGATGCATTTCCCCCCCTTCCCCCGCCACCCCCAGTAGCTTTCTTGGCCATTTGGGAAATAGAGAAAAGAGAGGGAACCTGCCATTTGTGGTGCTCACCGAGGCCCAGCCTTTGGGGCCACAGGCGCCTCTGCCTCTTGGCTTGCACGTGCAGCCTCAGCTCCGCGCGCTGGCGCGTCCTCCCTAATGTGCTTGTCCCGTGCAGCCTGTGCTTTCCCCTTCTTGTATCTGCAGCACTTCCCGTGTCATGACACATTCTTCAAGAAGGTGCTCTCTTGTGTTTGCCTGAGGCTCTACTGCAGGCTGAGCTACACTTCCAGCCACCCCTGCAGGTTCCTCCCCTCCAGTATGACAAACTGTGCCATGATCGCAGAGCCGGGTCAGCCCTGACTCCTGTCTCCAGCAGACACTGGAGGGAGAGCAGAGGGTGCACAGAGCTGGCCAAGCATTTCACACATGGTTCTGCACGACAGGCAGGGCCAGCAGTGTCGGGTGGCCGCCCTGGGCCGGGGTCAGCCAGCCCCAGATGCCGCCCCTGCCCAGTGTCAGCTGGAGAGGGCCCCTCCGTGGCATGTCGGCCTTCACCTCTCTGCTGCTGCCCCTCACCCGGCTGCATGCTGTGTTTGCTCTTCAGATAGTCTGGGCTGGAAGCTCTTCTATGTCACGGGCTGCCTGTTTGTGGCCGTGCAGAACCTGGAGGCCTGGGAGGTAAGGCCAGCACAGGTGAGGGCGGGAGGGTGCAGTGGGAATCACAGCAGGAGGAAAGGCTCTGGGGCCTCACACACTCCCCATCCTGAAACCTTAGCTTAGTGGTTTCTGGGCTGAGGAATTTTCTGAAGCTATTTTTCTCGTAGAAGCTTTTCATGACTGTTTCCACCAAAATTCTTCCCTCCCTAGTGTTGCCAATAGCACAGAACAGAATGAGGGCCAGTCCGTCTCCCTCGGTGGCCAGCACTCTCCCCGTGCCTTGGTCCTCTTCATGAGGAACCACGGGACTCAGGTGCTCTCTGACCTCCAAACTTTGATCTCTATTCCTTTGATGACCTCAGCTGCTGTACTTCTCTTTTGCTTGGGGAGAGCACCTGCTTTGACGCCCCTTTTTCTCTCTACACCCCCTGGCCCCGTGCTCCCAACAGACAGGAGCCCGGGAGGGTCTGGCTGTGGGTGTTCGGCTCTGGCAGAGCAGCTGGGTGTCTTCCTGAGTGTCTGCTCCCGTGAGTCCAGGCCCCCCTCTGGAAGTTCCATGTGTGGCTGGCCTGCACACACAGGCCGGCAGCCGGATGATCCCCTTCTGGCCGGTTTTCCAGGAAGCTGTTTTCAACAAGAGCACTGGGCAGGTGGTTCTGAAGACATTCAGCCTGTACAGGAAGCTGCTGACTCTTTTCAGAACTGGCCACGACCAAGGTGAGGCATGCAGAGTGTACAGGACACAGGGTGCGGCAGGAGGCTGGTCATTCCAGACTGGATGGAGGGTGGTGAGCGAGACCAGAGACCAGGCCTGAGGCCTAGAAATGGGATGGGTCCGAGCTGGCTGCTGGGTGACACAGGGTGACCCCGGACATTGCCGGGCAGCCTCTAGCTCAGTGGCTGGTCGTTAGGCACTAGGAAGGCATTTTTCAACAGTTGGGGGAAGATGAAGCAGAAAGACGGGCAACATAGATCTTAGCCCGTCCCTGATGTGTTGCTGCTCATGAGAGCACGGGCAGGCTTTCCACGGTGCCCACAGGTGTGCTGGATGCTCCTCCTCACCCAGATGGCACTCTCTGCACAAGCCTGTGCTGTGGCCACGGACCCGTGACGCCGTCCTCTGGAGAATGGCCCCAGAGTGGCTGTGCCCAGCACACAGGCGGGAGGGGCAGGTGGGGAGGAGGGGACCCCTGACTGACCCCCACCCGCAGTGGTGGTCCTGCTGAATGACATCCGGGATGTGAATGTGGAGGAGGAGAAAGTCCGGTATTTTGGGAAAGGCTACGTGGTGGTGCTGCGGTTTGCGACAGGCTTCTCCCACCCCCTCACCCAGAGTGCTGTCATGGGCCACCGCAGGTAAGCTCTGGGCAGGTGACTTGATTGGCCACAGCTGGCTACCTGTGCCCCTCGCCCTCCCATCAGGTGGTTCCCACAGTGGACTTCGTGGCTGGGCCCAGGGAGAGGACTTGGAGGAACGTGGCCTGCCCCTGCTGCCAGGGGAATGTTGGGAGTCTCCACAGGGACAGAGGGCAGGGCTGGGGTCAGGTGAGGTGGGGGCTAGAACAGAAGGCACCATGTCCTGGAGGGGAACCCTGGGGGTGCCAGAGGTGGGTGGTCCAGCAGGAGAATGGTGTGGGCAGCAGGCACCTCTGCCACGGTAACCTGTCCTTCCTCCCGGTGTCGGCCTGGCCCAGTGACGTGGAAGCCATCGCCAAGCTTATTGCCACCTTCCTGGAACTGCACCGCCTGGAGAGTCCTGTGGAGCTGTCTCAGAGCAGTGACAGCGAGGCTGATGGCCTGGGGAGCCAGAGCTAATGCCCACAGAACCCCCCTGGCCTTGGTTCTGGTGGCACCCTGGTAGGCCTGATGGGCCACTGGCAAGTCTTCCTCCGGTGCCTGGGTGTGTCCCTGGCGCCAGCGTGGGACCTTCAGCCATTCCTGCTGCTTGCTTCCGCCCTCTGAGCAGAACCACAGGCTGACCTTCTCTGCAGGCCTCAGAGCTGCCTCCTGGCATCAGATGGCTGGCCCCAGCCTGGGTGGTATGGGTGGGGTGTGAGGGCACACGTACCCCACTGCCCACCAGCTGTGTGGGGATCAGGTCTCTGAAATGGGAGGGATGCTCAGGCTCCCCGGGGCGGGGGGGGGGGGGAGGGAGGTTCGCTAGCACCAGCTCCCCCAGCATTTCAGCTCCCCAGTGAGAGCAAGGCTTTAGCAGGTGTGCACAGGGCCAGTGGCTGGGTCAGGCTCTGAGGATGCCAGGACGACACCCACATTCGCGTGTTGTCCGTGGGAATCCTGGTGGGTCATGCCCCACATGCTGCAGCCCTTCTCTGGCTCAACGTCCTCAGGGGTTAGAGTGCAGTGCTTGCCCAGGGTCTGAAGGGCCCAGAGTGGACGCTGAGGGTCCCACCTGGCTATGTGCACTGCAGCCACTCCTAAGGCCTCCCCAGCCCACAGACAGCCCCTGTCCAGCTGGGCCTGCAGGGGTGGGGGAGGCCTCATGCAGGCCCTAGACCAGGGCGGCTCCCTTAGGAACCCAGGCAGGATGGGGGGCCCAGGGCTGCTGCAGCAGTCCCCACAGAGGGGGCAGCAGGGGCACCTCTGAGCGGGCACTCAGGAGCCGTGCCTAGGACTGGCTGGGGAGACCCACCCCCTTCTTAGATGTCACCAACAGCTCTAGTTTGGGGATGCAATCATTTACACATGCCAAAGTTAGGTTTTTAAGTGGTAAAATCTGAAAGCCTTCTTTTTCTAAAATAAAGTATGAAATGCTGTAACTGGTTTCTGGTGTGGTCATCCCGACTGGAGGATGCCCTGAGTTGTGGAGGGATCTGTTTGGCCAGCTCCCCTCCACCTTTGCTGGGCCTGCAGGGTGAGGAGAGTCTCAGGACCACTGTGCAGGACCCATGGGAGGCGCGAGGTCTGAGTCCCACTGGCAGGAGCTCTAGCTCCCACCCTCCTTTTTATTTCAAGCCAACAGGTTCTACATGTGGGTCAGTAAGCAGGCCTCAGCGTGTGTCCTCCTTGGACATTTCCCATTTGTCTTTCCCAGCGAGAAATGTCTGCACCGTGGGTGTGGCCTGTTGCAGGTGGTTCCGGGTACAGTGGGAGGCCAGATGCAGCTGGACAGGGGTGCCTGGCCCCGCGCCTCAGGGGTCCTGAGCTGCGAGCGGCCTGGGGCTGGCTGCCTCTCGGAGGTCCTGTAGCAAACCCTGTAGCCGCCTCAGGCTGGGCTGCACGTTCTCCTCCAGCCACTCCTCCACGGTGTCTGGGTAGAAGACGCGATGCAGGGCGGCCTCCAGCTCCTGCACCAAGGTGCTCCACCTGGCCAGGAGGCTGAGCAACACAGCCAGCGGTGAGCCTGCCTGGCGGGCACCCCTGGGTGGCAGCTCACAGCCTATGCACTACACTCACATGCTGCACAACCGCATGGGTCGGTACGGTTATATGCCTCAGTTTACCCATGCATAAAACGGGGCTATGAGTGCTGACCTCACAGGGTGGTTGGGAATAAGTGAGTTACGTTTTCACATCTGAAACTAGAATGCTCTTGACAACTGGCTGGCAGGGTTTGTCTTTAGGCGTGAACCTGTCGACATCGGACAGCATCTTTCACTCAGTGGGGACACTCCGTTGGCCTCAGCTCAGAGCTGTGAGACAGGAGAGCAGCAGGGAGGGCTGGCTGGCCAGGATGAGTCCTGGACCCTGCCCGGGGCATTCAGTGACCCTCGCCCTTTTAGGCCAGGAAGGCCCTGGCTTCTCAAACGCTTACGGCACAGGTGATTCGGCAAAATTGATTCACCTAGGAATTCACCGCTGCAATACCTAGAAAGCTCGTCTTGGTTCAAAGCCGGTAGCCCCAGAGGACATGCAGCCCTGGGGGTGGGCACTGCCAGGAGGGGGGGCAACTAACCTGAGCGCCTGGGGCTGGATGTGCTGGACCATGACCGGGTGGATGAGCTTCCGCCTGCGGTGGTAGGGGCTGAACCAGCCAGTCACATACCTGGGGGCAGACCCACGCACACTGGTGGACCCTCTGCAGCTAGTAGGGCAGCCTCACGGTGGTTTCAAAATAATGCCTTTGAGAAAACTTGAGAGTCTGGTAGAAATTTTAAAAAAGTTGGTTCCCCCCAGAAAGTCTCTGTATAGGACAGGCCACCCTCACCCTGTCCTGTTGGGAATGTGGGGTGGGGCTCAGCCCCCTGCCCACTCACCTGTCCCTCTCCAGCAGTGTGTCCACGGAGCTGCGCAGGTGGAGGCCGACGTGCGTGACAAGGGCCAGGATGTCGCTGCCAGGGAAGGAGCCGGCCCCCTCACTGCACGAGAGCCGTCGTGCTGAGATGGGGGTCCAAACGTCCGGGGAGAGGCAGGGCTGGGGGTGGGGGGGTTACCTTGTAAAATCAGTTATTTCTAGGTTTGAAATCCCGAGAAAGTTCTCCACTTTTGCTTTAACATCTTCGGCAAAGCCTCCTGCAGCCAAGCACAGACGGAGATGGTCAGAGGGGCCTCTGGAGGAGAGAGAGGCTGGGCCCCTGCACCACTGTGCGGGCCTGGTGGCAGGAAAGTGACCAAGGATGGTCAGCGTGCACGTGCCAGCCCCAAGGAGACCTTGGGGACGGGGCTGCTTGTGCAACACATGAAACAGGCTCACTATGTTAAAAATGAGAAAACAAGATGCAGAGCGGCACCATCACCAGAGAGACCCACCAGCCTGTGCTGCCGGCGCACCCACGGGTGTGCAGGACGTATGCGGCACCTGGCAAGCGCGGTTTCTCACATGTGGACCATTCCAGAACAGACACGAACCAGTGAGGCTTGCGCGGGAGCAGCTGGTGGGGCAGGAGGCCCGTCTCCACAGAGGGGAGGGCTCCGTGGCAGCGGCGCCCACCTCAGAGGCGGGCAGTGGCAGCCAGCACCGTGTCAACAGCAGAGTCGGCCGTGGTGTCCCCGCACCTTTCCTCTGAACTGCTCACAGCTAACGCTTCAGAGGGCATCACGTAGAGGGAAGGCTCAGTGTCCGTCCTTCTACCACTGTGTGCAGCCTCTAGTGGTGCGGGAGCCAGGCCCTGTGCACCCCACGTCGCCCCCGTGAGTCCACGTCTCTGCCCGAGTGGGGGTGCCCGGGTCGGCACTGGGCAGCCAGGCATTCAGCAGAGGCCTTTTCTGCACCCACCCACGTGAACTGCTTTCACAGGCTCACTGCATCTGGGGTCAGCAGGGGGGTGGGCGGCTGAGCCCCCCTCCACTGGGGAAGAAGACAACAGTCCAGCTCCAAGGAGGTGCAGCGGGGCGTCCGGCACCAGGCTCTGCGCCGCAGCCCCCCCCCCCCCCCCCGCCCCGGGAGAAGCAGGGGCCATACCGTGGAGCAGTGACTGCAGGCAGACGGCCAGGGACGGGATTCCCACGGGCAGCAACTCGCACAGCACGGAGAAGTGGTCGTACCTAGGTCCACGGGAGAGGGCCACTCAGCTCCCGCCGCCCGTGCCTGCACGGCAGATGCCTGCACGCTCTCCCGGCACGTGGGACAGGCCTCGAGAAGCTCAAGCGGGCTGCTGCCTCTGGAAATGTGCCACCCAGAGAACCTGCCTGGGGCTTACTGCTCTGTGGTGGCCACCCTGACTCCGCTGTGGGAGGCCTGAGGGTCGGCAGGGCACGGGCGGGGGCCTCCAGCTGCCTCCCCCTCCGCCCTCCCGATCGCAGGCATGGACCTGTGGCTAGGACTTGGCCAGGGACAGGGCTTCACTTGCAGCTCACTTTTCAAATGGCGCGAAATCCCTAAAGAGATAAAATCTGTCTCACACCGGCCGTACGTGAGACAAGTTATGTGTGGCTCTGGAGGTGAGGCTGCTGACAGTGCAGAGGGGACCAGGGTGTGTCGTGGCCCCGGACACCCTGAGTGGTGTCCCCTCTGCAGAGTTTGGGGGATGGCTGTGGGGGTGTTAGGTCCCCAGGCTCCTCCCCTCTTAGAGCACCGGCCCCCTTCCCAGGGAGGGCTGAGGCCCAGACTGGACAGGCCAAGGAGGGTGGTCTGTCCTGGACAACCAGAGCTGCTTGGCCCCTCCTGGGCAGGTCGGCCCAAGAGCTTCCCTGGGGCCTGCGTGGCCTTACCTCTGCCAGCCAGTCAGGACGATGCCCTGCAGCATGTCCGCGGGCCCACGGGCTGCCACCTGCAGCCACTGCATGTTGTTCCTGAGGTGGTGCTCGATGGGGGTCAGGGCCTGGCTCGCCCCCGTGGCGCCCTTAAAGGCGCTGGCAGCCCACAGCCGGAGAAAACCACACTTCCGGTACTTTTCCATGAGAAGAGCTAGGCGAGAAAGTGAGTGGTGTGATGGGTCTGGGTTCGAGGAGCTGCGGCTGCCAAGCCTGGACACTGCACTCGTCCAGACCAGAAAGCAGGAGGAGCCCCCAGCCGCCGGCTCCACTTCCAGGCAGACTGAAATCTCAGTGAGAGAAGACGCCTGCCATGTGCAGGTGACCCCTAGTCCACCTTTTTGTTAGGAAAAGAGCAGACAGAACGGGACATCTCACAAGTGACCCAGGCAGGATGTGCCGGGTGTTCCCACGGCTGGCCGTGGCTCACTCGGGGAGGGGCCTTCGGGGAAGCGGAGGCTGTTGGCAGGATCCTGATGAACCAAGGGACCGAGGCCCCCGCACACCCCCAGCTGGGCAGTCAGGGCTCCAGGGTCTCAGGGGCCATGGCCAGGGTACTGACCTTTGCCGTGGATGTCCAGGTCAGCCCCGTAGTCCCAGAGCACGGGCTCCACCAGCTGTGGTACCCCCGATGCTGGGGGAGGGAGAGCGGCTGTGAGCCGAGAGCCGTCTGGACACAGCCCTGCGGCCCCCAGTCCTGGCCTCACAACAGAGCACAGGCTGACTTGTTCAGGGTGCCTGGGCTTTAAGTACAGACTCGACACAGCTGTGTTTTTGACAGTAAATGCTGCAACCATGAAATCGGCCAACTTTGGCAATGACCAGACTCTGAGAGTTCTGTGAAAAGTGAGCCCCCCTGGCCGGGGGTCACAGAGCTCCCTGCGGAGGAAATGGTCTGTCTGCATGCTGCAGTGGGGGCGCCGGGCCCGGGTGCAGCAGGAACACACCACTACTTGGACTTAACTCTAATCTTATGAGAACCCAAATGGCCATACATGGGTCGGGGCTGCCTCGAGGACACCCCAGCCTTACAGAGGCTGGGGCAATGGCCAGACTCTGGGCTGGGGCTCTGAGTAGACCACAGGGTGTGTCTCTGGTCTCACCCCAGAGCTTCAGACAGGGTGAGCCCTGGGGCCGGAGGGGTTGCTACTTTCCTTGACCAGCAGCCAGCGTGAGCCCCAGCCACAGCCCCTGCAGGGCTGGCCACAGTGTCCTATGAGGCCGAGGCAGCCAGGAGCACTGGACACTCAAGGCCTGGTGGGACTCTCTTACCCCCATCCCCCTCCTCCTGCTGGCCAGGCCCATTAGGGCCCCGTGGCTACTCTCGGGTTCAGACCTAACACTCTGCACTCCTGTAAGACGTGCAAATGCCTTCTGGGAGAATGGCAGTTTTGTGTGAGAAAGTTTGGAAAGCGGCTCTAAGGGGGTCGCCTGGACTGAGAGGTTTGGGGCAGAGGTCCCAGAGTCCGCCCCCAGCAGCTGCTCGTCTCCTCACTCCCAGCACCAGAGGCCTGGGGGATGCACCTGCCGACCTGAGAGCTGGTCCTCGGGGATGGCCCGCAGCATGTCGTCCCACACCAGGGGCCTCGTGGCAGGGTGCCGGGCCAGCACGTGGCAGGCCACCGCCTTTATGTGGGACAGACACAGTCTTGCTTTGGTGTTATGCTCCTGCTGCAGCCACCGCCTTGAGGCCTCGCCTTCTCCAAGGTAATAGACCTGGAAGGAAGCACAGGACGGTTTGGCCCCAGATCGCCCGGCCTCACCGCGGACACACTGGGGAGAGACCTGGCTCAGGCCGTGTCCGCCAGGATGTCAGTGGCAGCTGCCTGTGTGGAGGGGCTGGTGAGGGGGGCCCTCCTCCTTCACCGAGACCTAACTTCCACTCCAGACTGCCTTCAAGCGTTCACAGCAGCCCAAGGGCAGAAATAACCGAGGTGTCCACCAGCCAGCGAGCAGATAAACAACGTGGGGGCTGGCTCTGCCACTGCTGGGGTGTGGACAGCATGGCCGTTTCGGGTCACAGCCCAAGCCCTAGTCTGTCCCGCAGGGTGCAGCTTGCCATGCTCAGCAACATGGCTTTGCCCGCACGAGGTCACAGGTCAGCTGGGAGGGACACCCTCACCGGGGGACGTCTCCTCGGCCCACTCTTCTTTACCCTTTGGCACGTGGACTATTTTTCTATGTAAGAAAATACCCCACAAGGCAGGACAAGGAGCCCTTGAAGTGAGGAAGAGGGGCTGCTACAGCACTGGGAGGGACACACCAGGTAGGTGAGGCTCAGGGGTGGAAGAAGCATCGAAGGACCCACCTCATCACAGCCGACATGGAGCCACCGGGCACCTGGGTGCAGCTCCATGACCTGGCTGATCATGGCTCCCACCAGTGCCAGGGACTCCGCCTCGTGGGGGTTCAGGGTGTTGGGGAAAAGTGCTACTTCTCGGAGGTGAGCGAGAGCCTCATGCTTCAGCACAAACTGCGGAGAGACGGGAGGTGACACTGGGAGACAGAAGCCTGCGGCTGAACTGAGCAAGGGCTGGCTCCAGGTCACCCCAGAGGGCACTGGTGGGCCTGTGGCTGGCTCGTGGCCCTTTCCATCCGATCTACCTGGGCCCGGGGAGAAAAGTTAAAGCCAGGCTCACTCACATGCGGATCGAGCTGCCACCAGCCAGAAACGTGAGGGGTGACCATGGACATGAGAGCCACAGTGGCGACGCACTCTTCTCACACCCCAGCTGACTGGGGATCTCTCTCTCTCTCTCTCACACACACACACACACACACACACACACACACACCCCTGAGGCAGACGGGGGACTGGCTGAACTCCCAACGTCCCCAGCCCCTGCGGCACAGGGTGGGTCCTCACGGCCCCAGCAAACCGCTGCCCAGACCCTGGCTGACCACCAGCCATGAAGACAGAGGGGTGGCCCCTTAGGAAGCCAGGCCAAAAACACAAATATGAATAAAACACTAACAGAGGCATCAGTAGCCACACACAGCTGGGGAGACAGACCCTGCAGACCGAATGCAGGCAATTTACAACCACCTGCAGGGGGAAAAGTCAGATTCACAATATTATCTGAAATATCCAATTTTCAACCAAAAATCATGAGATGTGCAAATAAACCGGAAAGTGGAACCCAGACTCAGGGAAAAACCAATTGGACCCTGATATCAGATTTATCAGATGACTACTCAAAAAACTATCCTGAAAATGCTCCCAGAATTAAAGAAAACTATTAATAATACCGAAAAATGGGCTCCACAGCAAACTTGACATGTCAGAAGGAACAGTGATTGTGATGACAGACCAACAGGAATTACTCAGTCTGAACAACAGAGATAAAAGGAGAGAACCAAGAGCCTCAGAAGCCTGTGCGGTGACATCAGGCAAACCAATTTGCGCGGAAGGGAACCCTGGTGGAGGGAAGAGAAGGGGCACAGAAGCACCTGAGGACATGACCCAAAACTTCATAAAAGTGAAAAAAATCTACAGGTCCAAGAGGCTCAACAGAACCCAAGCAGGATAAATGGAAAGAAACTCAAACCTAGAAGTCATAACCAAACTGCTACAAGGCAAACACAAATAGGAAGTCTTGAAAGCATCAAGAAAAGAAAAGAAAAGCTTAGGGAAATAATATCGTAATTAAAGGCTGACATACCATATTTATGGATTGGAAAATCCAACAGAGTAGAGCTGATTTTCCCCCAAAATGATTTACATTTAATGCAATTTCAATCAAAATCCCAACAAGGTTTCTTCTTTTTTAAAGATTTTACTTATTTGAGAGAGAGAAGAGAACGAGCTGGTGGGGGAAGGGGCAGAGGGAGAGAATCTTAGGTAGACTCCCCACGCAGCAGGGAGCCCAACACGGGGCTCGATTCCAGGATCCTGAGATCATGACCTGAGCCGAAGGCAGATGCTTAACAGACTAGGTCACCCAGGGGCCCCAATCCCAGCAAGGTTTCTTACAGATGTAAAAACAACTGAGTCTAAAATACACACAGAGAAGCAAAGGGAGCAGAACAGACAAAGCAACTCTGAAAAAGAAGAATAAAGTTGGAGGACTCTTATTACCTGATTTTATTTAAGATTCACAGTAAAGCTACAACAATCCAGACAAGATGGTACTGACAAAGAAACAGACGCATAGACCAATGGAACAGGGTAGTTCAGACCATCACAAATAAGGTCAACTGAGAACAGACGCACAGACCAATGGAACAGGGTAGTTCACACCATCACAAATAAGGTCAACTGATTTTTGACAAAGCTACAAAAGCAATTCCAAATTCCAAATTCTAAAGAGAGGCTAATCTTTCAGTAAGATGGCATGACTGGCCATCTCAAGCGGTCACACAGCATATGCAAAAAACAATGAGCCTCACACCTTACATAAAAATTAACTCAATGTGGACCATGAGTGGAAAGTGTATAAATGTAGAACTTTAGAAGGAAACAGGAAAAATCTTCATGACCAGGTGACTGACAGAGTTCTTAGAAATGACACCAAAAGCACAATCCATCAAAGCAAAACTGAGAAACTGGACCCATCAAAATTAAGAGACTTTTGCTCTTTGAGTACACTAAGGGAATGAAAAAATAAAAGTACAGATTGGGAGCAAATATTTGCAAATCACAGATCTAACAAAAGACTTGTATCCAGAATTTCCAAAGAACTTAAGAACTCAACAGTTCAGAAGATGGACATGCAAAATGCTTGTACAGTTATTTCACCAAAGAGGACATCCTGATGGCAAGTAAATGCGGGTTAACAGTCTTCCTCCAAAAGGAACCAACCCTGAGGACACCCCGACCTGGACACCTGGCCTCCAGAACTGTGAGAGGGCACATTTCTGTGGGTTTAAGTGACCTGGTTGAGGTCCTTTGCTGCAGTGGCCCCGAAAACAAACCCGCTCTGAGAGCAGGCCCCTCGAGGAGCAGGAGTTGGGGGGCAACTGGGAGAAAGGGCGGGAGCGGCACCTTCGGGGACCTTCGGGCACACAAGGCTGGAGGCGGAGGGCTGGTGGGTGCCGACCTGAGACAGGAGCAAGGGCAGCAGGGCCACACAATGGCCCGAAGTGCAGGGGGATGAGGGTGCCAGAACAGGTCAGAGGAGCCAGGCGCTGGCGGTCACGAAGGGGAAGCAGGAGTGGACATGGCGCTGTCTGGAGAGGGAGCGTCAGCTTGAGAGGAGCCATGGGGACCGCCACCGTGTCTGGGGGGCTAGCACACTGCTAGCAGAAGCAGCACAGCCGGGGCTGGGGGGCTGGAAGGGAGCAGCTGGGGCTGCAAAAAGCCCAAGTCAAGTGTGACGGGCCAGAACATGCCGCTACATTTAGTGACCTGAGGGATGCTCTGTGGGCTGTAGCCCACGGCAGCAGGAAGTGAGGAGACCGGAGAGCTCGGCAGGGAGTGCCAACCAGGAAAGCTGGGGCCCTGAGCACGGGAGACACGGGTGCAGCAGGGGAAGGGGCGCGTGGCTGGAGGTGAAGACAGTGCCTCTGAGGTAATCTGTGCTTGAACACCTCGGGGAAGGGCTGCCCACAGGGCTAGAGCAGCTGTGTCCATTAGAGGAAAACACGGAACCTGTAGCCATTAAATCAATGTTGTGTTTAATCTGCTGTCCATCTTCTGATGCAGATGTGAGAAATATTTCTGAAGATCACACAGGAGCTTGGGAAAATATTTTCAGTATTAAGTGATGAATACAAGTTAAAAGGAAAACAACTTGACCCTCAGGGCTCCATGGGAATCAGGCATCCCCCACTGGCTCCTTCCTGCCATTCCTTGGACAGAGGTTGCTCTGACCTAGAGCTCTGTGTTTTTCAGCCATTTACAGTGCAGGGGCTTCTGAGAAAGAGCTGCTCCCTGCCTGTGGCTGGCCACCGCCTGTGTGCCCCCAAGCCCCACACCTGGGCACCAGGTGACTTCTGTTCCTCCCCCTTACCTCCATGTGTCCAAAGGTCTGCACCAATGGAATGACCTCTAGCTCGTTCAGTGTAGCCAGATGTAGGATCTCCTTGATTTCAGGGGGGCTAGGAGACAAAGATCATCCAGAGGTTCACTCCAGCCCGTTCACACCAGCTCCAGTTCACTCCAGCCCGTTCACACTCCAGGTGCTGTTCACACCAGCCCCTGTTCACGCTCCAGCTTCTGTTCACACCAGCTCCTGTTCCCACCCCAGGCCCTGTTCCCACCAGCCCCCGTTCCCACTCCAGCCCATTCACACCAGCTCCTGTTCACACTCCAGGCCCTGTTCACACTAGCCCGTTTCCACTCCAGCCCATTCACACCAGCTCCTATTCACACTCCAGCCCCTGTTCACATCAGCTCCTGTTCACATTCCAGCCCCTGTTCACGCCTGTACTCCTGTTCATGCTCCCCCTCCCTTGTCAGGTTCTGGGGCGAGGGACTCTCCTGGGGAAACTAGTATAGTCACTATATCCAAAAAGCTCAAAAGATATTCCTAAGGTTTCAGAGAGGGCTCCCACCCTATAATTTGGGAAAATGATGCTCTGCTATGTCCTCAAGTAATGGTTTGGTTTTTACCAATTATTCTTACTGAACTCTATAAAGAAGCTGAAGTCATTTTACAAGAAACTAGGCCATACAAGGAATCATATTCTACAAAGGGGTTGGCAGATGGGCTCAAGGACAAATTCACCTGCCTGTTTTCATACAGCCCATGACGTAAGAATGGTTTCTACAGTTTAACATGGTTGAGAAAAATCAAAAGAAGAAAATACTTTATGATATGTGAAAGTTACATGAAATTCCTATTTCAGTGCCCACAAGTAGAGTTTTATTGGAACTCAGCCACGACCACTCATTGACATTACTGTCCATGGCTGGCTGCTTGTGCCCCCCCCCCCCCCCCCCAGATTGCTGCAGCAAAGACCAGGCAGGCTGCACAACAAAACTGGCCCTTTACAGAGGATCTGGTGACCCCTTTAACAGAGAAAATGTAAAAGACCTTCAAGGTTACACTTGGGGGGGGGACTCACCCCCTGGGGGTTAGCGACCTCGGTGAGTGCACTTGAGGGTGGGAATGCTCTGGGGGGCGCGGATGACACCCGGGAAGGGCTGGCTGCCTGCTCTGGCATCAGCTTTCACACATGAGTCTATCTCAAGAAGAAGGTGAGTTCCAGTTTCTCTGTGTGTGTCTGAACCATCTCTTAACCAGTACTATGAATGCATGGACTTCAAATAGACCTTTTCCAAGCTTCACAGGTACCCTAGCATTGTTTCCACTTAAAAAACAAACAAATGAACAAAACATGTGCCTCATAAGAAAAACAGAGCAGCATGAAAAGAACAAACTTCCAGCAAGCTCAGTGCAGTGTTAACACTCTGGACACACCCGTGGGGCACGAACATCTTGTGGAGTTCTCACACAGAGCTGAACCTCCCTCCAGAGTGGCCCACCAGCCAGATGTCTTTTTCTCACCCTTGTGAACACAGAGCATCACAACCTTTTAAAAACTTTCACCAATTTGATAGCCAAAATGGCATTTCACTCATTTTAGTTCGCTTTATTACTATCATATGCTTATTGGCCATTTTAATTTTTTGGACGGAATCAGCCCACATGTCCTTTGCTCGTTTTCTTTTTAGGGTGTTACTGATTTACATGGACACCGTAACTCTGAAGCCAAGTCGGTGCACACGTGGCCACCACATCCGCTTTGACTGATTCTGACCCCTCCCCCTTTAATCTTTCCTCCCCTGATGAGGGTTCCAGTGCGGCCTTAAAGAGCAGCATTCCCCTCCCCTTGCCTCCCCCGCCTCCCCCAATCTTCTCCCTTCTCCTAAATGTTTTCAAATTCTCTCCAGTAAATGTATTTTATTTTTGTAACTAAGACATGAGTTTAAACGCCAGAAGAGGGCTGCCCCACCACGGCCAAACCCTCGCCTGCCCTGCCCACACCTCCGGGTGGCCCCGCACGTCTGCTTCTCCGTGGCTGGGGATACCTGTACGCGTGCTTGGCTCTCAGCAGCCTGAGGTGGCCCTCATAAGGAAACATGTCTTCATACTCGAGGAGGAGCCCATTGGCGCCCAAGGCATGGAACAGAGGAAAGACCTGGGGGAACAGGGATGCTATGAGGAAGCAATCATCTGAAGGAAGGTGACAGACGTGCCACATGTGAACTGTCCTCCTGCCTGTGGACATGGGCTATATTTGACATTCACATTTCTCCTGGAAACATTTAACCTGGAATGCGTACTTTGTGTTACACCAAATCAAACTCTAACACTGCAACCTGTTCACTCGGCACAGGGTGGGTCTGCACCTATGGAACAGAGCCGTGGCTCAGCCTCACGGTTCAGCCAGGAGGCAGTGAGGGGCTGAGGGTGTGGCGGGGAGTGGGCTGTTCCTGGCTGCGCTCATGGGGCCTCCCCTTGCTCACCCCCACTTCCTCCTCTACCTTTGTTTCAAAGGGTATGAATTCCTATCCTCAAGCATTATCAGGACTAGTCCATGTCTACCATACAGAACTGAGATTTTCTACTAGTCTGATGTCAAGGCTGTGGTGGAAAAGAGACATTATGGGCGCCACCGGAGCGGCCTCCTGCAGGTATCAAAAACAGCAACCCCTCCCCAGACCAGGGTCACTGCAGGTTCCACAAGATTTTAACAGTCCTGTTGATGTGTCTGTCAAAACTTTCCTTTCCCAGGAGTATGGGGACGTTCTGAAGCAAGCTGGATGGAAGAAGGAAAACAGCTGGGAGCTAAAACTTTGCCATAGACAAGTCATAATCAGTAGTTTTCTGCAAATTACAAAAAAAGGCAGCCAGCCTGGAGTAGATCGAGCAAATGCAGGTCAGGCATGCGGATAACGCAACATAATGGTCTTGGCATTTTCCCATTTGCTCAGCATTTTTGCTTCTGGTTTGCTTCTCAGCCTCTTGTGGCCATCTGACCACTGCAGCCTGTTCGGCACTTTGGCTGTTGGGGTTGATGGCGATCCTTTGTGCCATGGGTGGTGAGGAGGCTATGGGGCCAGGTGGCCCAGGTGTCCCCAACACATACTCCGGCCCAATGCTAGGCACGGGGCTGGGATGGAGAAGGTCCTCGCTGTAAATCCACACCAGCGTGCATACACACACGTGGGGCATGATACGCTGAGCCTCCTGCATCCGTCGTCGAGACTCAACATCGTTTCCCCTACTTTCCGCTTTTCTCACTGGAGTATTTCTAAGCAAATCCCAGACGACACAACTGTTCACGTATACATACTTCAATGTATATCCCTGGTGAAGACTTTTTACAAAAGCGCACCACAACACCATTATCCCACCTAATCAAATCTTTAATATCATCCATGCTCAAATTTTCCTCTGTCTAAAATCTTTTCACACATGGCTTGTTCGAAGCCAGTCCAGTGAAGGTCCATACACTGCATTGTTTGAATGGATCTTTTAAGGTTCTCTGATTTTTAAGAGCCCCTTCTGCTTTTTTAATTTGGAATTTATTTGTTGAAGAAACTAAGTCACTGTTTTGTATGATTTCCCAAATTTTGGATGGGTGGTATTCTCAAGATGTCCTGTAGTGTGTTTGCCTATTTCCTACTCTTGTGCGTGCTGGTGGTTAGACATGAAGGGGTGATTGGATCCAGGTGTCATTCTTTTGGCAAGCATACTTCACAGATGGTTCTAGAAGTCACAAGTCTGCCTGCCCCACAAGAGTGATGAGGGGCATCAGCCAGACCCGTGCCTTGCACTTCTGCCTAACAGTTTCAGCCGCCACTGACATTCGCACCCAGTGCACTGAACAGGAGCTGCACAGCGGTGGCTCTCCAATTACCTGTTGGCTGGGATGCTTCCTTAAGGAGGAATTTGCGCTCAGAAATTATTTGGTTACTCCAGCTGTGATGCTGCGGCAGCTGGTGCTTGTTCTTCAGTAAATTCACTCACTTCTTGGATGTTCACAATAGCTGGCCTGTGGCTTTCACACCCAAAGGTCAATTTGGTTGGATACAAAATCCTTCAGTATCTTAAATACGTTACTCCCTCATCTTCGGTCATAAAACGCTGCTGTCAAAAGTATCTGATGCTGATCTAATTAACCTTCCCTCAAACAGAACTTGTACCTTTTTCCTGTGTGCCCAAGAGTCGTTCGTTTTCATTTTCTTTGAAGTCTCATACATTTACTAAAAGATTTACTTAGCGTCTATCATCTTCGGTATATGGTATGCCTTTTCTTTCTTTTTTTAAGATTTATTTCTTATTTGAGGGAGAGAGTGAGAGAGCGCATGAATGGGGGGAGGAGCAGAGGGAGAGGGTCTCAAGCAACCCCCCCGCCCAGAGCTTGGAGACTGACTCCAGGCTCGATCCCACAACCCATGAGATCATGATCTGAGCTGAAACCAAGAGTCAGATGCTCAACTGACCGAGCCACCCAGGCGCCCCAGGTATGCCCTCTCAACATGTCTTAAGTTTCAGGACAGTGTTTCTGTAGTTTCTGAGCATTTGTCCTACAGCACTGCTTTGGTTCTCTTCTTGGGGGACTGTTGCAAACTGAAAACAAGGCTATGATACAGTGCCTTCCTCATCGAGAGGCAGTGTCTATTCCGTCTTGAATCTGGGCTGACTTTAGACTTGCTTTCCAAGAGGAACACTAGGCCCAGGAAGGCTTGTGGCTTTGGCTCCCATGCTCCCAAAGCACTGTCCTGTGATGGCCATGCTAAGAGAGGCTGGCCTAGCCTCTGAGAGGACAGGTGCCCACAAGGAGGACTAGAACCCGGGTGCCCAGTGGACAGCCAGCACTGACTGCTGGACATGTGAGAGCATCTTGGACCATCAGGTGTTCCTAGTTGTCAGGGGATTGCCAACAGGGGAGGGAGCCCAGGATGGACCAGCAGAACCACCCTCCAGCCTATGGAAACAGAAGGAATGGTGAATTGCTGTCTTAAGCCTCAAATTTGGGGTGTTTGGCCCCCCAGCAGCAGATAACTGAGGGGGATCCAGTTGTAGGCCAGTGGGACCTTCTTTGCTTATCTTCTCTTTCAATTTGTCACAATGCTTTTTATCTCTTCATGTGTGACATTCTCTTTTTCCTTATTTATTTCCCAACAGTATGCTTTCCATGGCGTCTGCTCACTTCTGTTCTTCTGCTTTAGTCTGTCTTTTGGCTAGAGGCTCCCTCTCCTTCCTCCACATCCCTGCTCCCCATGTTAGAACCTTTACTCTGCTTTACTTTCAGTGTTCCTGTCCAGCTCCCCACGGATTCTCTCCTGAACACTGTGTTCTTAATGTGGGGCTCAGTCTTTCTAGAAGTTTCTGAAGGTATTTCTGAAAGCCTTAGGCCTCTCCAGCATCTTCTTCTGAGTCTTTCTGCACTCACTCTCAAATTGCAGCCAGTGAAACCTCTCCCCCATTCCTCTCTGATGGAGGACCTGTACTCGTGGGCCTGTTTTCTGGGTCTTCTGGTCTTGGCCCTGTCAGAATCCCTTCCTCTCTCCTCCATCACCTCCTGCCTGGCACCTAATTCCACATGGGTGGGATGCTGTACCACTCGCATTTGGGGATTCACGGGGATACCCACATACCTACTTCTGTTGAAGAGTGTATTGGTCTTCTAGGGCTGCTGTAACAAATTACCACAACCTGGGTGGCTTAATACAATGAGAATTTATTCTCTTCCAGTTCTAGGGGTCAGAAATAAAAATATCGGGGTGTGGGCAGGGCAGTGCTCTCTCTGAAGGCTCCAGGGACGAACCCTTCCTTGCCTCTTCCAGCTTCTGGTGTTGCTGGCAGTCCTGGTGTCCCTTGGCTTGCAGATGCATCCCTCCAATCTCTGCCTCTGTCCCCACAGGTGCCCCTCGTGTCTAAATATCCCTCTCAAGGGGCGCCTGGGTGGCTCAGTCGTTAAGCGTCTGCCTTTGGCTCAGGTCATGGTCCCAGGGTCCTGGGATGGAGCCCCGCATCGGGCTCCCTGCTCCGCGGGAAGCCTGCTTCTCCCTCTCCCACTCCCCCTGCTTGTGTTCCCTCTCTCGCTGTCTCTCTCTGTCAAATAAATAAATAAAATCTTAATAAATAAATAAATATCCCTCTCTTTTTTTTAAAGGATTTTATTTATTTATTTGAGAAAGAGAGAGAGCGCACAAGCAGGGGGAGCAGCAGGCAGAGGGAGAAGCAGGCTCCCTGGCAGCCCGATGCGGGACCCGATCCCAGGACTCTGAGATCATGACCCGAGCCAAAGGCAGACGCTTAACCGACTGAGTCACCCAGGCGCCCCTAAAATTCCCTCTTTTTATAAGGACATCACTCACTGGATTAGGGCTACCCTACTCCAATAAGGTTCATCTTATGTTGGTTATAATCGCAAAGACTATTTCCAACTGAGGTTACATTCATAGGTACGAGTAGCTAAGATTTGAACATTATCTCTTTGGGAGACACAATTCAGCCCACAACAAAGAGGCTGCTCCCTTTTGGTATCCTAGTTGCTCTGTTTTATGAAGGGATTTGGGGGGAAACTCAAAATCTATGCTGCCTCCAACATCGTGCCCCTGCCTAGAACCCCAGGGATGCGCTCTAAGCACACATTTCTATAGAATACTGTTCACAGCTTTGAAGACCAAACCCAAGGCAAGGGAGATTGTCTAGAGGGAAAGGGGCTCTTACCTCAGAGAGGTAGGAAACCTTTGGTGGAGCTCCTTTAAGGTCCAAATGAACTAATCGCATCTTAAATGGTGAAGAACGTGACATTTCACTATTTTTCATGAAGTCATGTAACAAAAATCTCTTGTCTGGGCACTTCTTCCTAGTGGAGAAATTCAAAGTTATAAACGGGCAGAGGCCCCTTTTAGGCCTTGCAGTTCCACTCTGTGCTTCAATTCCCACACGCCAAGGTTTGCTTTATTCACTGGGAGGAAACTCATTTCACCAACATGAAAATGAATCAAGAAGTCTACCTCATGTTCAAATAAAGGGACCTCTGCCATTTAATTATTATTTGCCCCTAAAATAGAATAGCACTGGTTTCCTCATAAGATGGCTATGATCTATAATAACACAAACGACTGCAAAATAATTTTGTTTTAAAGACTGTCTCAAGTTGTGCATACTATGCTAGCAAAAACAGGCGGATATATATAAACATCTTTCACGTCCTACAATATGTTTCTGTAGAAAATTTATCCTTAATTTTAATTTACTCTCAAGAGCATTAAAAATAATTTACGCTTCTAGAACTCAAGTCAGCTTGGTTGTACGGAAAAAGAAACTAAAAATTTAGTCTAGGTCAGAGAAAACTGTCTAGGATTTAAAAAAGACCACTGATAATTTGAAAAGCAAATGAGCCACGAGTATATCAGGGCTGACTAGCTTCTATTAAAGTAAAGGAAGTGTCTGGATGACAGTGAAGTAGCTGGGAAAGAGTGCAGTCTCCCCCCCCCCCCGGCTATTATAAAAACACAAAGGACAGGATGAGAAAAATGGAAGAAAATCTTTGCATATTGGTCACGTTTACATCTCAGTAATTCACACTACTCATTCTGTGTGAGGACTCATAAATCCCTGACCTTAAGAAGTCTATTATAAAACAGGGAAGATAAAATACACGCACACAGAAACCAGTTTGATTTTTTTTTTTAAAGAAATTACATTCAAAACAATCTCAATGACAAAATTCTCAAGGCAATTACCCAAATTACCAGCTGACGGGTGGATGAGTTTTGTGAAAACGCATTCTGAAAACTGCTTTTAAAGCTGAATTGTTTAAAAATCTTACAAGCCAAATCTATTTTCCAGAGACTAGACTCAAACACCTTCAAGCTGAGAGGCGTGCCCTGGCGGTGTGAAGACCCCCTCGTATTCAGAGAGAACCTGCTCCCGCCGCCGCGTTGCTGCGCTAAGAGCAATGCTGACATATTACCTGCGGCAGGCACACTGGCTTAACGGCGTTAAGTCTCTGCAAAATCTAAAGGAAAAGAACCAGCGAAGTCCCTGTTTCACCTTGTTACGAGTGTGCTAATCTCTGCTCGGACTCCCTCCTGCACGAAGTCTACAGAGACGAGCTTATTCCGAACCCCCGGGTGGAAGGTTACTACTATCAGGCGAACGGGCGGGCTCCGGGTCGACCCGCGCTGGGCTCCCCAGGGCCGGGAACGCTGGGCAGACCTCTTCAGTCCGATGATCGCATGAACACCTTCTTCTCCCCGGATCGTCAGTGAGTCACTCACCTTCTCAGGCTTACTCCTCGCGGATGCACCTCACTGTTCACCCCTTCGGAGTTCCAGGGGCCCCCACACGGCCGGTTAAGTTTACTTCTCACGCACAGGACGGACGGTTCTGTAGGGAAACGGAAAGCTGTCAACAAGCAGCGGGGCCTTCGGAGACAGGCGTGGACTGAGCACCGGCCGGTCCCAGCACCCCCAGGTGTGGTGCTGACCGCAGGGAAGCAAACAGACCACGGAGAAGGGCGCAGAGACCCCGGGAGAGGAGCTTGGCGACCCCCCAAGAAGAGCCCTGTGACCCCGGGAGGAGGACCCTGCGACCCCAAGAGAAGGGCCCTGGGACCTTGGGATGGGGCCCCCGAGAGCTCGGGAGCAGGGCTTGCAGACCCCGGGACGAGAGGACGACTTGGGAGACCCCGGAGGAGGGCCCCGATGACGAGGGACCAGAGACCCCGGGAAGAGGGCGCAAACTGCGGGAGAGGACGCACTTCAGACCGCAGGTTCCGAGGCTCGGCGAGTTCCGAGGGCGGAGGGGCGGCCGACGGGCGCGCGGGCGGCGCGGAGCCCTGCAAAGTGCGCGCCCGGGTCCGCGCTCCGCCCCGCCCTGCTCGGCGCTCGGCCTCCGATTGCTCGGGCCTGGCCGCCAGACCCGGGGTCGACGGTCGAGTGCGTCGCTCTGCGTCCCCGGCCGCGCCGGCCTCGCGCAACCTCTCGCGGCGCTCGTCCCGGGCTCGGGGCGGCTCCCGCGTTCGGCCCGCTTCCGCAGCGGCCTGGCCCGATGGCGCCTCAGCGGAGGGGCGCGCCCAAGGCGCCCGAGGGCAGCGGGGCGACGGAGCGCCGGCGCCCGAGCAGGTACCGGACAGCGCGGGGAGGGGCGAGCTGCGGCGGCGGGCGTGGCGTGGCCGCGCGGTGGGCGTGGTCAGGCGGGAGGGCGTGGCCCGCCGGGGGCGTGGCCTGCAGAGTCGTGCCGCGCCGCCGGGGCTCGGGGTTCGGACTCCGGACGGGAACTCGGGGCGGGAATCCTTCCCTGACCCGGACCCTGTGTGCAGAGGACTCCACGGCCGGCCTCCCGACGCGGACGTGTTCCGAGGCCCCGTCGTGTCGTCCCTGTGCGCTGTCCTTAGGGCTGTGCATAGGAGCGCCGTCGGATGGATGGCCCGATGAATGAAGAAGTGACCGTCCCATCCCGTAGCCTTGCAGGGGGTTCTCCCTAAAGCTCTCAGGGCCACGGTGTGTTTTCATCGCTCCAGGAAAAATCGCTGAGCCCCAGTGCTTGCCCAGGGGCCATGGACCTTGCTCTGAGACTTGGAAAGCAGGCCCCTTCTGTTCTGGCGAGGTTCTCTGGGTGCAGCTTGAGCCAGCTTGCTCCAAACAGGGTGCTCCCCTTGGGCAGACCCCGAGGGGAGTGTTGCATCTGAATCTGGCCGAAGATGCCGTGTCTCTGTGCGTGTGTTGTCGTCGTCCCCCCCCCCCGCCCCCCCCCCCTTTCTGATTCCTCAACTGCACTGTGGGGAGAAGGGTCGCCAGCAGCTCTGCCTTGCCGGTCAGGGTGCCAATCATTTGCTGCTGAGATGGGCTGGCAGTCTCCTTGCCCTATCTGGAATTTCGGAGGAAGGGAAATGATGGGCCCACTGGTGTCAGGTATCCACCCTGGTCTAATTAGAGAAGGCTGGGTGGCCTGGAGGCTGGACAGCAGTTCTAGGGGTGGGGAATCTTTTTGAGCTGGGTAGACCCCCCCTTCCCCTTCCGGTGTCTATGATCCCTGTTTAAAATGATCAGGTATCCACTCAACGTGGTCTGACTGTGCTGTGCCCTCCTTGGGATTTATATATTGGAATTTGTTTTATTCATATAGCACTGCAAAGGGTTGAGGGACATAAAAATAGAAGTCAGACTCCGTGCTTTTCAGGAATTAATTGCATACTTGAAGAAACAGGGCATACCTCCTTAAAAGGGTGCCTTGATCTTTTTTCTTTCTTTTTTCGCGAGTTCTTTGAACCCTACAGTCACCAAGTCTTTCCTAGACAACAGAGTAGACAGCTTCCCATTTACACACGTGCACACAGACAGCTGCACCCATGGGCACATACATGGGTACAGATGTGTGTGCACACACGTGCTGCTTCAGCATGGCAGTGAGAAGTGTAGTTAACCCAGGTTGTGCAAAAAGTGTCTTAATTGCAAATTGTTTTCATTGTGCTTCTATTCTCTTCTTGGCTGGCTTGTGGTTTTAGTGAAGTGGGCTTGACTCACACTTAGTCTGTGTCCTGTGTGTGGGCATGGGCCCTGGTCCATGGTTTGGGGCAGTCAGTTTCAGTTGCAGGCAATGTGATTGACAGCACAGATTCGGGTTCTCCGTGGGCCTGGAGGGACACTGGCTGGCAGCTCCTCTTGTTGCCAGCACACGGGTCAGATGTGGCTGGGGGCCACCTTCCCCAGCATATTGTCTCAGACTGGCGAGTGCCCCTGGATTGGCTG
This sequence comes from Callorhinus ursinus, assembly GCF_003265705.2. Lineage (NCBI taxonomy): Eukaryota > Metazoa > Chordata > Mammalia > Carnivora > Otariidae > Callorhinus > Callorhinus ursinus. The sequence continues at coordinate 681,532 of NW_027397130.1, forward strand.
AGAGTAGCTCCGACCTCCATTACTGCAGAACAGTTTAAGGCTTGTTCTAACTAAGTGGGGGTGCGGTCCCTGGTCATCATGGTCTGTCTTCTCAGCACACATGGGTGCCTTTGGGTGACAGCGTTTGTGTTTTGTCCTCAGCACGAAGAGTGTCCGGGCCCCACGGGAGGTGCCGAGGAAGTGGCTGAGAACCGCCGTCCCAGGGGCCTGTGCCGTGCTTGCCGGGCTGCTGCTCTGGGGCAGTCTGGGGGGTGATGGTGGCATCACTGAGGTCCTGGCTCACCGTGGTGAGATGCTACCAGGCAGGTTCATCGAGGTGCCCTGCTCAGACGACTATGACAGTCACCGAAGGTTTGAAGGTAGGCGATGCTGCTGCAGTCTGGGAAAGAGCAGCACGTCAACATGGAACGCGCTCTTCTGAGATGCGTCTGTGTTCTGCTGCAGTGAATTGGTGGGAATCAGATTGAAAGTGGTGTGGGGGCCGGGGGGTACGGGCTAACTTTCCCTCCTTCAGGTGGGTTAACCCACACCTGGACTGGGAAATGCAGGGGCAGGCCTGCCAGTCACCGAGGTGCCCTGCACTCTGCCGGAGAGACAGTTTGCCTGGAGGGACAACAACAGAATTGGAGAGGTAAGGATGAGAAAGTTGAAACGAGAAAAGGCATTGGCTATAGAGTGTCATAGAGTGTTGTCGCTGCAGAAAATGTCCCAACAAGAAATGTCACTACTGGGGACACCTGGGTGGCTCAGTTGGTGAAGCGTCTGCCTTCAGCTCAGGTCATGGTCTCAGGATCGAGTCCCGCATCGGGCTCCCTGCTCGGCGGGAAGTCTGCTTCTCCCTCTGCCTGCCGCTCCCCTGCTTGTGCTCTTGCTCGCTCTCAAATAAATAAATAAAATCTTAAAAAAGAAAAAAAAGAAATGTCACTACCAGAAGCCCTTCCCCAGGTCAAGTGTCCCATCCTGGTTGGGGGGGGGGGGGGCAGGAAGGCAGGAGGGGGCGTGGTGCCCAGAGGCGCCCATGGGGTTCAGCACCCTGGAGAGCCCAGGACCCCAGTGCCAGTGGGTTTTAATTTCCCACACATTCCTCACTGCTGGGCGCTTTCTCCGTTTTAAAAACCTAGCCTGCGCTACTGTCTTAAAGACAGGATTCTGTCAATTTTTTCGTTGAGAGCAATGCTCTGGACTGACCTGGAAGAAGACTGCCCAGTGATCCCACCAAGTGGCGCCTGCGAGCAAGGGCTCCACCTCCCTCGCTGGTATGGGTGCATGTCCTCCCTGTCTCCCTCAGCCTTTCCCTCTCCTGTCCCAGCTTCCAAGGAGGTATTTCTCTGCAGTTAGAACTGAAGTTTCTCTTCTCACGCACTTAATAATTTAGCAACACTAAAAGTTTGCACGAGGGGGTAAGGGGATTGGGAGTTATTATTATTTAACTATGCGGGGTTCCAGTTTCGGAAGCAGAAAAAATCCTGGAGATGAATAGTGATGATGTTGGCACAACACTATGAATGTAAAATGGTAAATTTTGTATTATGTATATTTCTGCAATACCAAAAAATAGTTGAGGTATATTTAAAACTTCCGGACTTCTCTCCTGCCCCTCAAGCTGTAGGGGCTTCTACTTTGGGCAAGGGGCTCCTGATGCGATGGAGGCTCGACCCCTGTGGGGGTGTCTGGACAGAGCACTGCACCGTGTGTGTGTGGGGTGTATGTTCATGCCCTGATGAGTCAACCATCCAAAATTCACTTTTTCACCCAAATTATACTCTTGACCCTTACTCACATTGAACACTGTTCCTGCTGGGTTTTAGCAATTCAAAATTCATGGGGTTTTGGTTCTCTTTTTAAAAATCAATTTCTAACTTAATTGCCTTGTAGCTCGATAATATAATCTGTATGATACAGGTCCTTTGATATTGGCTCAGACTTTCTTTTTTTAAAGATTTTGTTTCTTTATTTGACAGAGAGAGACACAGTGAGAGAGGGAACACAAGCAGGGGGAGTGGGAGAGGGAGAAGCAGGCTTCCCGCGGAGCAGGGAGCCCGATGCGGGGCTCGATCCCAGGACCCTGGGAGCCAAAGGCAGACGCTTAATGACTGAGCCCCCCAGACGCCCTGAGACTTTCTTTTTTTTTAAGGAATTATTTATTTGAGAGAGAGAGTGCTCACGCGCGTGCACGCATGCTCATGAGCGGGTGGGGGAGGGGCAGAGGGAGAGAGAGAGAGAGAGAGAATCTCAAGCAGACTCCAAGCTGAGCATGGAGCTGGTTGTGGCTCGATGTCACGACCCTGAGATCATGACCTGAGCTCAGACACTCAATCGACTGAGTTACCCAGGTGCCCCTCAGACTTTCTTTTTGACCTAATATGTTTTTGTTAATGTTCTACGTGTACCTGGAAAAACGTTTTCTAACGGTTACATGCAAAGTTCTACGTGATTCTCCCAGTCTCCTAGTCTGCATCCTCATGGACTTCTGTCTCCTTTGTGCATCAATTACCGAGAGAGGCGAGCAGGCATCTTCACCGTGCCTGTGGGTCTGGCAGCCTCTCCTGACTGGTCTTTCGTGTTGGCTGTTTCATATCTGAGATGATACTATCTGGTGCTATTTGTCATGTCTTCATCTTCCTGGTGAATTGTTCTGTCACTTCTAAACATGACCCTCTTTTCCCCTGTAATGATTCTTTTGTCTTAAAGCACAGTAGTTACACAGATATCACTCTCCAAGCTTTCTTTTGATTATCGTTGTATTTGCTTTTATTTTTTTATCTTTCTGTGTTATTTTGTTTAGGGAGTAACCCTTATAAAAAGCATACATGTGGCTTTTGTTTATAATGAAAACACCTGTATCAGTGGGATGGTATTTGGCCTCCTGGAACTGAGGCACCTCTCCCCTGATGGCCCCCAAGTAGAAGTTTATTTTTCCCACACAACAAGGCACAGAGAAAGGCTCCCCAGGCTGGCCTGGTGCTCTGTGAGCCCCTCAGCACTTAGACTCCGTGTGTGGCTCACCTGGTCCCAGGACACTCACTCTACCTCCAGGCACCAGGCTCACGTTCCAGACAGCAAGGGGGGAAGAAGGATGAAAAGCTAGAGGTCAGCCAGCCCAGCCTGTCCTGAGAGTGTCGTTCGGCCTCATCTCATTGGCCAGGATCTGTACGAGGGAGCTGGCCCGCCTTGTGCGCCGAAACACCAGGGGTTTGCTCAGCCCGTCTGTCTCTGATGCTTTGCCTCATCCCAGCCCCATCCAGCTGACCCTGGCCTCGGTGCCATCCGAGCTTCTCTACCTCCTGCTCCTAAGCAGCTGCACATCCCGGTTGCAGAGAGTCGGAGGGAGTGCAGGGTGGGACACATGGTAAGCACCTTCGGTGGCAGTGTTTGCCAGGCCCCAGGACAGGACAGTGACCAGAATTACAAGCACAGCTTCCGTGGTCCCCGAAGGGATTTCTCACGGGGGCTTAGGAAGGCTGGATCTGTGGTCCCAGATTGTCATGGATACTGCCTCTGGCTCAGGGATCTCTTCCCAAGGGTAAGCATCTGCCTGGTGTGGAGCCACCAGGAATGTGCTGTGTCCAGCCAGGTGTCAGTATGTCCCACAGAGGATGCACTTACACCAAAAAGATCATTGTTGCCTCTCTGAAATTCATACCTATGTGGGTGTCCTGTATTTTATTTGCCAAATCTGGCCCCCTCATCCTGTGGAAGGCACGGCCCCACAGAGTTCCCCTGGGGAGGGCCACCTATAGGTAAGTCCTCAACAGATGCAAGTGACCTTGTTGTTCGGATTCAGCTTGGGGTCAGCATCTCATTCTGGCTCCTCTCTCTCCAGGCTGCTCGCCTAGGAAGTGTGGCCGGGGCATCACTGACACCGTCATCACCAGGGACGAAGCCCAGCGGATTCGCAGGTACCCAAGCCTCTTCTGTCCCAAACAAGTGGGAAAGTGGGTCTGCAGGATAGGAAGCAGACAGTTTTTACTAAAAACACAATTTAAAGAAATTCATTTAGAATTCCATAAGAATTTCCTTGCGTGCTTCCAAGGGCAAAAGCAGGCTTTTCCAATTTCCAGGAGCAAAGGGTGTTGCCCTCAGTGATGCTGTTGCTGCTGGAACCTGCTGAGGCCTAACCCCTCTTCAGGGGAAGTGGTTCTGACCTGGATAGGAGGTCTAGGGAGATGCTGCCTTCTCAGCTGTTCGGGGAGCCCCGGTGGGCACCTGTGTAGACACGCCTCCTGCAGCAGGGGCTCACAAGAGAGTGGTGCAGTCTCTGTGCCTAAGTTGGCTGGGCATTAGCCCTTGGGCCAACCAGCCGTGACTGGTGTCGGGGCAGGAAGTCTTACTCAGACAGCCGACACTGGATTTTTCTTTGTTGGGGTTTTAAAAACAAGATCTTAAAGCTTTGATTTTGCAACAAATTGTTCAGACACAAGAGCTCTTTAGACACAGGTGCAAGGTGGAGCGGCATCTGCCCTCAAGCAGCCTTTGGCCTATGTGCGCAGCTGCCCGTCCCAGCAGGGAGATGCTCCTCCTGTTTCTAGATAACAGTGTAGGGGCTCGTTGGGCAGGAGTCACTGGAGTCGGCGTTGACCCATCCCCAGGGACCCAGTGGGAGTAGCTTAGCCCATTTGGGTGGGCACCAGCTCTCAGTGCTAAAGATGGTAATTAAGCCTAGTTGTTTCTAATCTGTCGTATTTAATTAACAAGATGGTGAGGAAATATTACCATTTACTCATTTAGCTTTGAAAATTGAATCCTTTGGTTTGAACTTGTGTTTATATCGCAAATATTAAACAATCTATTAACATTACATGAATCATGCTGGTTATTTGCCTAGATATACCACAGACAATTCTACTAACTAAATCCTGAATATAATGACCTTCCCCCACAGCATAGCCGAGAAGGGGCTGTCCCTGGGAGGATCTGACGGAGGGGTGAGTTCCTGCTTCAGTTTTCTTTCTGCCCCTTTAACTTGCTGTCCGTCCAGGAGCAAGGAGGCACCAAATGTGCAGGGCTTTGGGGTGTCCCCCCACATCGCCAGTGTGAACAGACCACATTCAGGGGGCACAAGAGTGTCCCCTCTCTTCACAGTGAGTTGCAGCAGCCTGCTCCAGATCTGGGGTCCCCGCTGGGGGCAGGCAGATCTGGTCACAGACAGTGGGCTGACAGAGGGTGAATTAGGAGCCCAGTGAGGAGGGTGGCCAGCCCTGGAAGCGGGAGGGGCTCCTGGGACATGGTGACGCGCATGCTCCCCAGTCTCCAGGCTGGAGGCCCCACAGACACGGTGTGGGCACTGTCATCCATGTGTGTGAGAGTGCAGGGGGCCCGGGGGCGGGGGGACGTCCCAGGGGATCTTGTGACCAGTGCGTCCACCCAGAACATGGGGATAGGACCTTATTTGGAAAAGGGGTCCTTACAGATGCCATGAAGTTAAGGGTCTGAAGATGAGATCATTCTGGATTGGGGTGGACCCTAAATCCAATGGCAAAAGTGTCCTTATGCGAGAGAGGCAGAGAGAGATGTGTGGCAGAGGAGAAGCCGCAGGAAGACAGAGGTGGAGGGATGCAGCCATAAGCCAGGGAACCCCTGGAGCCACCAGAAGCTGGAAGAAGCAGGAGGAGTTCTCCCTTAGAGCCTTCAGAGGGAGCGTGGCCCTGGCCACAGCTTGATTTTAGGGTCTCTGGCTTCAGTAGCTGTAAGGAGATAAATTCCGGTTAGTTTGAGTCCCCAGTTTGCGGCGATCAGTCATGGCAGCTGCTGGACCAGGGCAGCCCTGTGTCTCATCTGCCTCCTGGGCAGCCCCTGGGGGTCCTGTTCCTATGAGCACCACACATTAGCTTGCATTCCCATGTGGTGTCCTGAATGTGGGTCTCCACCCAGCGTGTGAAGCTGTGGAAGATACAGTCTTCTCTGCGTTGTTCGGCAATGGCTGAATTATCGCCATTCCGTGGACCCGGATCAGTCCACATGTTTGAAAGTCCTGGGAAGATTAGTTTATGGACTTTGCTAGAATTTCTAAGTATTTCTATGATTATCTGCATGACTTTATTTTATTCTGCAAAATTTCCCCCAGAGTTCCGAAAATTAAGCTCCTTTTATTTCAGTTTGGTTTGATTCAGGGGTAGCCTTTATTAAAAACCCACTTGTGCATGGACTCATCTCTTATCCTTTGTTGGGCCTTCCCCCAGGAAGCTGTCTTGCAGCAAAGGAACCAGATTTGATGCCTTTAAGTTCAGTTAACATTTATTAAGCTCAAATTATGTTCAAACCCCTGGGCTGGTCACTGCACCAATGAGGAGAAACATAGTAGCTTCCGGATAGCATAAACATGGCCCCTGCTGGTGACCACTTTTCCTGGTTGTGGGGAAGACCCACAGAGGTGGGGTGGGCAGGGGTGCAGAACACCTTGATGGTGTTTTAGAAAGTAGGACCTAGCAATTCCACTTCTGGGGATTTACCCAAGAGAATGAAAGCATCTGTCCACACAGACTTGTCTGCCAGTGTTCAGGGCAGCTTAATTGGTAATAGCCCCAAACTGGAAACAACCCACGTGGTTGTGTTACCCCAAACCATGGAGTGTCCTCAGCAATAAGATGGGATGGATGTCTGTGGACACAACAGCATGAGCGAACCACAGTGGTTATGCTGAGTAGAAGGAGTCAGACCCAGAAAGAGTGCATCCCACATGATTACATTCACATATAACTTTGGAAAATGTGCATCAGTCTGAGACGGTAGGAAGCACATCAGTGGTTGCCTGGGTGGGGAGGAGTTGGGGAGAGAGGCAGAGGGTACAAGGACATTCTGGGATGTGGTTCTTATCGTGATGGTGGCTCACGGGTATGTGACATCAAAGCTTTATCACATTGTGCAGCTCATCTGTCCGTTGCACCTCAACAGGGCTGAAGGAGGGAGGGTGGGCGGGGTGTGATTCAGCTACAGGAGTTCACAGGTCTGTGGACTGTTTTCAGAAAATCAGACTGGGCAGGAGAGAACGAGATCTGTCCTGTATGTACCCTGGGTCCCCCCTCTTGAGACCCGGCACGGCCTCCCGGACCCAGGGTGAGGGCGGGCTGGACCTCAAGGCCCCTGCTGCCCTGTGCTCATCTTTTCCAGGCGTCCATCTTGGACTTGCACTCAGGAGCCCTGTCTGTCGGGAAGCACTTTGTGAACCTGTACAGGTGAGAGCCCTGAGGGGCCGCGGCCCGCCCTGCACCCCTGTGCGTTTCCTAGCCGGAACTGGGGGGCGCGGCCCCTCTCCGGGGGCAGGATCCTTGTTCAGCGCGGGGAACAGTCTGGGGCTCCATCGGAGGCTTCCCAGGGGCCTTCTCCGGAAAGCGGGACCTTCCTGCGGCCGAGGGACAGCCAGAGGGAGAGGTGGGAGGCGTGAGAAGCTGGCCAGGCTCTCGGGAGAGCTGGAGAGTCCGCTGGGGCTCCGATCCTCCCTGAGGCCAGAGAAGCAGAGATTCCCCCAAGCCTGATGCTCCGTTGACTTCCGTCCCTTTAATCACGTGGTTATCACTGTAGAAACAAAGAGATCAGCGCCCAGAGGAAACAACGAAGCTAAAGGAAATGAGGAAAAGATCAAAGGTTATAATAAAGCGTTGACAACAGACGTCCATTGAAACGTTACATTTGTTAACAGCCAATTTTTTACAGATACTTTGGAGACAAAATACAAACCGTCTTCTCAGAAGAGGACTTCCAGTTGTACAGGTGAGGAGGAAAGCAGTCGTGACGTCAGACGTGGAGGCAGGTGGCGCAGGCTGAGTGGGGAGGGCGGAGGGTCGCTGCCGCGGGAGCCCGCCCAGCCAGGGGCGGAACCCAGGCGCGCCACGCCCAGCACGGTCACGCCCACCCAGCTGCACGGGCCACGCCCACAGGCCCCGCCTGCTCAAGGGCCTAGGCCACTCCCCAGGCTAGGCCACACCCACCCACCCTCTGCAACCATGCCCACCCATCTTCGCCCCGCCCACCAGCCCGCGCCACGCCCCTAGACACGCCCACTTGTCCCCACCCACCGTGATCACGCCTTCCCTGACCCTGCCCGTCCCACCACAGCACCTAGTCCATGCCCACTGACCACATCCACTCAACCCTTGCCCTCAACGACCACCACCCGGCATCATACCCACCTGACCACCACCCCTCCAGACCACGCCCACCCCGTGTCCACCCCAGCTGAGGGCTTGTGCGTATCCCTGGGGTATGTGCCACAGCCCCTGGCTTGTCGTGGGCACATTGTGAGCAGAGGGTCTCACGAAGGCTGAAATGCACAGTTCACTTTGTTAGAGTCCGGGCAGGTGGACGCAGGGGTGGTACCTGTCTGCCCCCTGGGGCCAGGCCAGGGAACCCATGGACCGCATGAGCATCCCCAGAAATACTGAAGGGAGGGGGCTTGTCTGGGTTGGCCTCTTCTCCCAGATCGCTTAGGGCCAGTAGGTGGTGCACAGGGCAGCACCTGCCTCAGTCGCTGTGGGTCCAGCCAGGCCATCGAGCCCACATGACCCTGTGGAAGGAGCAGGCCCATGGAGGCCTCGTGGTGCCCCGTCTGTCCAGGGCTGTTTCCTGCCCCTCGCAACAGCTCACGTGGAGGGAGACAGAGCCAACCTCAGTGGGTCCAGCAGCTCTTGCAACAGCCCCACAAGCAGCCCAGGGTGCTACAGGGGGCCGTGCCCTCACAAGTCACACCACACATGCTGGCGCCAGGCATGGCCCTCCTGCCCTGACAGCTCCCCTCACTGGGGAGTGGCTTTCTTTAATTAAAACTTATAATTTTTATTTTTATTTTTTTTAAATTTTATTTATTTGACAGAGACAGACACAGCGAGAGAGGGAACACGGGCAGGGGGAGTGGGAGAGGGAGAGGCAGGCTCCTCGCTGAGCAGGGAGCACGATGTGGGGCTCGATCCCAGGACCCGGGGACCAGGACCTGAGCGGAAGGCAGACACCCAACGACTGAGCCACCCAGGCGCCCCTAAAACTTATAATTTTTAGATAATCAAGACTCACAGACTGGGGAAATAACACAGGGTGATCCCACGTACCCTTTAGCCAGTTTCCCCCGAGAGCAACAAGTTGGTGTGAGCAGAGCAGAGCATCGCCCCCAGGAACTGGCCCCAGTGCTGCCCGCACCGTCTTGCTCAGAATCCCTGGTTCTACCATACTTGTGTGAGTGTGCAATTCTGTCCCCTGGGGAGACCATGTAAGGGATGCCAGTCACGGTACCGAGCGTCTCGTCGCTACGTGGACCCCATGTTGCTCTTCTGTCCCCTCGGTGCCAGCACCCGTCCCTCACCAGCAGCCAGCGGGCCCGTTGCTACCGTAGCCTCGTGGCCTGGGAACAGCTGCTGCTTCCCCTTGGTGACGTTTCCGGGGAGGCAGCCGGGCTCCTGGTCCAGAGAGAAGCAAAGGGTCGGGGTGAACTTGACATGCAAATAGTGGCGGCATTGAGCGGTGCCCTTGATCCTGCCACGCACTAGTGACCTCACTGGGTCGGCCCTGAAGTCTGGGCCTGGAGTGAGGCGGGGTTTCGCAGCGCAAAAGGGCCAGGTGACCAGCAGTGCAGGAGCCTGGTCTGCAGTCACCCCGTGACTGGCTTACTGTGTTTACCATGTTTACTGTTAAGTGAAAAGCATGCGTCAGTATTTTAATGTTCATAAGTTCAAGGCTCTATGAAACGTAAAAATGATCACTGCGGATGAAGGGAAAACAGCGGATTTGTGTCTCATTCGAGTGCGAGCCTGCAGAGAGGAAGGGGTGTCGATCCCACTGCAGTCGGGGACAGCTCATGGTTGTGCAGAGAACCCAGGGAGAGTCGCACGTATGGAACAGAGTTTGTATTTCTGGAGTGAAAACCCAGTCGGTTGTTGAACTAAGAAGCATGAGCGCCGTTGCTGGGCATGTGGGTGCTAGAGGAGGTGGCTGCCAGGAGGCTCCCACGGAGGCATGGAACGCAGACTTCATCAGGACGTTCGTTGTGTTCCGTCAGAGCTGAGGGTTTAGTAAATGAGATTGGTAGTTATCAATGAGGAAAAATGGAAGGAACCAATTAGTTTCACACAGTAAAACAATGATTAAAATAATAACAGGGGCACCTGGATGGCTCAGCTGGTTAAGTGTCCGACTCTGATTTCAGCTCAGGTCATGATCTCAGGGCTGTGGGATTGAGCCCTGCGTCGGGCTCCACGCACAGCCGGGGGTCTGCTTGAGATTTTCTCTCCCTCCACCCCTCCCCCTGCTCACAACAGCTCTCTCTCTTAAAATAATGAAATCTTTAAAAAATAATCATAATAATAACCCAATCACTAAAACTTCTCAAAATAGATTCTCAAATAGTGTTGTCAAGGAAATGGCAGTGTTTAGAAGGTGCCATTGGAATCTTTTTTCTAACTTTATCTATTCTGTTGTTAAAAATAATTGAGCATTCTGAGACACGACAACAGTATTACCAGCATGAGATCTCAGCCTGATCTCATTTATGGTCTAGATCATCACAGAACATTTCTGCTGGACCAAGAGAGTGAGGTTTGGGGACTCTCGAGGCCATGGCGGTGTCATGGTCAGAAGAGCTGCCCGTCTCCCACAAAAGCATTCTGATAATTCACACAAAATACAAAATGCTCTGCTCTGCATGTCTTGTGAGCTGGAAGGAAAGCTTTGAGGTTGGCTTTATGGTTAATGTTCAGGGTGAGGAATTCCCGGAACTCCACCTCGGGTTATTACAGAGGTGGTCAGTGTGCCCCCGGGAGCAGGGCTCCTGCTGCTCTTGGTGCCACGTCCACGTGGTTTCCTCAGACTCTGAGCCATCTCTGGATGTGCTGAAGGTAAAACGTCTGTTTGCTTCCCGTGTTTTCTGGCTGTCATGTCTGCTGACCTCAGGGAGAGTGTGCAGCGTGACATGCAGTGACCAGAACTGAAAACTGGAGGACTGCCCGGGGCGGGCCCCCAGGAGCCCAGGAGGAGCACCATCACCTCATTAATGTGCCATCCACAGAGTGTGTGGTTTGATGACAGAGTGAAGAAATGCCACGAGCCTCTAAGTTCTTTCGGTTCGTTGAACTGGGACATTTGGCTAAACACTGTTGGCAAAGCTTTGTGCATTGAAGGTGAACAAAGATGAAGACAACAAAGCCCACAAAAAATTCTGACATTCTCAGAAGTAGTTTTTCTGACTTGGCTGATAAGAGCTGCTGAGCGCACACTTATCTCCTACCCTGTTGAAGGGTTAGAAGCATTCTGAATGTAGTTGTTGGCCCAGCAGAAGTTCCATGAACATCGCTGATGGTAGAGTGCTTGCTCTACTTACTGAAATGAGTTTAAGGGGGTCCCAGGAAAAGTCTGGTGCACCCCCAGTTGGCACCCTGCGGAATGGGAGCACCCTTTGGCTAGTGGTGTGCGTGTTGAAGCATCAGCCAGTGGTTTGGAAATGTTGCAACGATACCCTGTTGTGCTGGAGCTACATCATTTGTGGAGCTAGACCTAGTTCCATACGTGTGCATGCAGGTACATGGGTAGGCACCTGTATGTGTAGGCGCGTGTGGGTAGGTACCTGAGTCTCGCAGACATGTGCATATGTAGGGTGTAAGTTTGTATGCTGCGTGTGTAAGGGTGTAAGTTTGGTGTGTTTAGGTAGGTCTGTGCGCACATGTGTGTACAGGCATGTAAATCTGTATGGTGCGTGTAGGTAGGTACGTGTACATGTGTGTAAGGTGTAAGTTTGTATTATATGTAGGTAGGTCCGTGTGCACGTGTGTAGAGGTGTGTAAGTTTGTATGGTGTGTGTAGGTAGGTCCATGTGCACGTGTGTAAGGTGTAAGTTTGTATTGTATGTAGGTAGGTCCGTGTGCACATGTGTGTAGAGGCATGTAAGTTTGTATGGTGTGTGTAGGTAGGTCTGTGTGCACACGTGTGTAGGGTGTAAGTGTGTATGGTGTGTGTAGGTAGGTCCTTGTGCACGTGTGTGTAGAGGCATGTAAGTTTGTATGGTACGTGTAGGTAGGTCAGTGTGCATGTGTGTAGAGGCATGTAGGTAGGTGGGTAGGCAGCAGGTGTCATGTGTCTACCTGAAAGATGGGGGTCAACCCGTCTAGCACTGCTCCCCTGCATCTGGCCTCCCACAAGGAGATGGCTCCCTGGAGCTCGGCTGTGCAGGTCAGCAGCGGTCCAGGCAGAGGTGGTGCCCCCACCATGGATGCCGATGTGGGGGACAATGCCCCATTGCACCTCACCCCACAGCTGCGTGTGCAGGGCTTGGAGCCCAGCCCCCTGGACGTGCGAGGAAGGGGCCAGTGTCTCCACAGGGTGCCACACCTCTGCTGTGGCAGGCAGTGGCCCCAGCCCCTGACCGTGCACACTGTAGCTCCCAGTGAGGGTCGAGGTCCTCCTCCAGGCCTCTCTGCCCTGCTCAGGAACACGCACACCCTATGCAGAGGGCCGCTCTCCCCCTCTGAGTGTCCTCAGCGGGCCTGGTGCCATGGCCATTCCTGCAAGGAATCGGTGCTCAGTTCCCGGTCCTACACGTGGTGTCCCTTCACACAGGCCCAGGCTGCTGGGTGTGTGTCTGTCCGTCTGGCAGCTTTCCTGTAATCGATGTCTTTTTGCAGCGTGGCACTGTGTGGGCTCTGTGGGACCTGTGGAGAGTTCTCTCCAGAGGCTGCACTGCTCCTGGGTGATGCGTGTGTCCTCCCAACAGGGACGTGCGGCAGAAGGTCCAGCTCACGATCGCCCAGGCTTTTGGCATCAGTGCATCTTCGCTGTACCTGACAAAGCCCACATTCTTCTCCCGCATCAACAGCACCCAAGCCCGGACGGCTCACGACGAGTATTGGCACGCACACGTGGACAAGGTGAGCACCCGCTCTCCGGCACAGGTGCCAGGGGCTTGTCCGTGGCTGCCCGAGCTGGCTCTGCCTGGGCTTCTGAGCATCTACCCTGTGGCGTTTCTGTGGTTGGGATTTTAGATATCTTCCTCTCTGACATTTGGGGTGGACCCTAAACCCTGTGGAACCCCGTGGATGTCATCAAGGAGGTAAAACCCGTCCCCGTGGGACGGTGAAATGTGCACTAGGAAGTGGTGGGCACCATGGCACCCTGTCCTCCGTGGCTGCCTCCGCTGGAGCTGCGAGCTCCACCGCGTGCCACCCAGGCAGCCTCTGTCATCTCCACAGCTGCAGGTGGCCTCCCCTTGGGCCTGCCCTCCACCCACATCCTGCCTCTTCACGGGAAGATCTCTCGACCACTCAGGATCTTCTGGATCTCCCGTCCTTGATCTCTGTTGCACAGGCCCAGCTAATCAGTGATCTAGACCCGCTGAGTTGGAGCCCATCCCCATCTGTACTGCAGCCATGTCCCCCCGTGTTCTCAGCATGCTGCTGGGGGACACCTGAGGGCTGCAGGTGTGCTCAGGTGACCCAGGACCATCCCTTGTGTCCCTTGATGCTAGAACGAAAGAAGCAAGTGAAAAATACCGGGAAAGCTTGGGATGAGTGATGAGGGCAGGTTGGGACGCATGCTTGCAAATGGGGCTTCAGCTCTGCAACCCAGCCAGATGCTCAGCCTTTGTTAAATCTCGACTGAGCTGACGGAGGCAGCACCATGCATGGCCATGAGCACAAGGGTGTGATTAGTGAAACCGAGGACCCCAATATGTAATCAGTTCAAGCCAGCTTAAATGGAAGTGGCGTCTGTGGCCAGGGGCTCCCAGCGGGCCAGCGATGCTCTGGGGGCTCCCCAGACTCAGGGTGGGACTGCGGGATTTCTGGCCTCACGGCAGGAGGCCCAGCGTCGGCTTGCAGTGTGTTCAGACGCCAGTCTGGTTCCACTGTGATCCAGCCCATCCCCTTGCCCCTCATGGCTCTGGCAGCTGTTGGTCTGTTGGTAACCACCGCCGATCGTCACTGCACCAGGAGACAGGTGCCACCTTGGCTGTGAGATAATCACAGACGTTGCAGGGGCAGAAGTGGTTGTTATGGTGCTGATGGCAAAGACGATGTGTGTGGAGGATGGACGGGTACGTACAGCATACGGAGAAGGGAGCCCCCGCCATGGGCCGGAGCCCAGGAAGATCTCCTGCACGAAGGAAGAACAGCCCTCCACCCACCAGGAGGAGTCCAGTCAGGAGAAACAACACTGAGCGCGCCCTGGCTGCGTTCTCGAACTTTGAAGATAATACTCTTCAGGCGGGAAGAGACTGGCCACCAGTCACACGTCGGCAGCCTCAGGCTCTCCAGAGCGATGCTCAGAGCCAGGAGGCCATGGAAGGGTCTGCAGGAGCAGGGGTCACACGAGCAGCCATGGGCTGCTCACGTGTGGACTTGGCAAAAAGATGTCCTCAGACACAAGAGAACTCTGGCACGTGGCATCTGCTCCTCATCCACGAGGCTCTTGTCTCCAGCTCAGGAACAGAGACACCCCCACCACTCCCAACCAGGTCCCTGCTTTTCACGCGAGTTCTGAGGGTTCCTCTGCAGTATCTGGGGGTGGGCGGGTAGGAGAGGGTCAGGCTCCTGGACTCCCCACCCACTGCACTGGGGTCTCTCTCAGGTTTTACGTGGCTCACATATGGTTTTGATGGACATGAGGTTCATTGTGGAAGCTGCTCAAGAAGCCCAGCCCTGGGAGATTCGCAGGCTTATCCCTCTGGTGTTTTTTAGGAGAAGGGATTCTGGACAAGGGGAACCTGAGTCGGGGTCTTAGTGGGGGATGTGGAGCTGAGCCCAGGTGTATAGGAATCCAGCCTCACGTTGTATGCTGCCAAGTTTGTGAGGGGATGACATTGCTCTTGGTCACCATGGCAGCTTTGCTGGTCGGCCCGCCTCCCGTCAGGAGGTGACTGTTGTCATGGTGATGGGGTAGCGATGGTTGCAGGAGGAGAAGGCTTTTCGAGCCTTGATCAAATATGGCACGTGAGATTGGCCTGGGGCTTCTGAGTCGTTCCCAGGATGCCTACAGGTGTCCATAGAATCATGGAGACTGGCTGTCAGCCCGGCGGCTTAGAGGAGGGAGTCGGGCTGTGCACCAGGGCTGGGGGGCGATGGTTTGGACTGCAGTTCTTAGGCCCTTCCGTTTATCTCTTACCCCATACTTGCTAATTGAACGATTCATCAGCCTGGAAAATGTTACTATGTGATTAAAATTCCTTGTTTGTTGCACATCACAATCTTTGCATGAAAAGAATGCGTATCTCGGTAATTCCCTTTATTAACCAGATCCCGATCTGTGTGAGTGAGCCCTTGGAGAAGTGCAGTCAGCTTCTCCTCAGCAGCCTGAGGTTTTAAACCAAACCCTCGAGAAAACAGCATCTCCACGTGGTGCCCCTTGTCTGTCCTGGTCAGGAACAGTGCCTCGCCTCCCAGACTTCAGGGCGTCTGAGGGAACAAATGATAGCCGCCCCCGTTTACGTCCCTCCGTCCAGGCCAGGGGTGGGGGTCGGTTATCAGAGGGTCCGTGCTCAGACAGGCCCCCAGCCAGACCCCGTCCTTCACCATCTGCTTTGCACTGCCCGCGCGGTCTTCCCAAAGAGCACCTACGCAAAGAGGCTCACGCACTAAAGGGCAGACACTGTAGGGTCCGCCCGATGAGGACCCTGGGGTCGTCAGAGATGGAGACAGAGACAGAAGGGTGGGTGCCAGGAGGCGGGGGGGCGGGAGTGAGTGTTTAATGGGGATGGCGTCAGTTTGGGAAGATGCCAGGTGAAGTACTGGGGTTGGACAGTGGGGATGTGGCTGCACAACTCTGATGCGCTTCGTGCCCCTGGCTGAAATGGCACATGGACTTACTACAGTTAGAAGCAAAGGTTGGGGCTGCCCCACACGTGAAGAAAGAGCGAGAGCACTTGTTGCCGCGTTTGTTCGTGTGCGGACGTGGGAGGTGGGAGCTGCCGCTTAGCGGGTGACACGGCCGCTGTCCCGGGAATCGCTGTGGCTCGGGCTTGTCGGCCGAGCGTCCGCATGTGCTGCCTTTGCCGGGAGACGGCTGCCCGCACCTGAGCTGTGCAGGGGCCCCAGGCAAAAGCACATGACCGCAGGCCTGACCGCGGTGTGTCTGCGGTCAGGAAGGCAGCCGGCGGCCTCATTTAGGAGGCGGACATGTGTTGTCGACCAACCTCGGAAGCGTGAGCACGGCCTTCTGGGCTGGTTGCCCCACGGGTGCCCGGATGCTGACGTGCTCCCTCGTGCTCTGCCTGCAGGTGACCTACGGCTCCTTCGATTACACCTCACTGCTCTACCTCTCCGACTACCTGGACGACTTCGGCGGGGGCCGGTTTGTGTTCATGGAGGAGGGGGCCAACAAGACGGTGGAGCCGAGAGCAGGTAGGACCCTCAGGCGGCAGCCCTGGGCTTGCCGGCAGCTGGACAAGCCATCCGTCTGCTGGCCCTGGACACGCCCACTGCCCTAGGTCACTGCCGCACAGCACAGCCGACCTCCGAGCCCCCCACTCCCCGCAGTGCATTCCCGCTCTGTCCCTCCCCAGAGGTACAGTTCCTGACCTAAGTGGGACCTGCCTCCCCAGACCAGGTGGTCTTGGAGCCCCCAGGGCCCCCAGCACGGCACGGACACTCAGAGCGGCCCCGTGAGCGTGTGCTGAGCCGAGGGACCGTCCCCTCCCTTCTGGCGCTTGTGGGGAGGGGTGGGGTCATGGCCCCAGCCAGGACTCCCAGAGACTCACAGGCAGAGCCCGGACACCTGGTCCAGGGCCCTGGGCCATGCCGTCCCCCTGTGGCCACGTCTCACCTGTTCTGTGGCATTGCGCTCACTTGCTCACTGGGCGCCCACCTGGTGGGAGCCCAGTCAGACCAGGGAGGCTGCCCACCGGGGTTGGCTCAGAATGTTCCTGCCGGCTGTGGGACCAAGCCAGTGGGTCCAGACCGCTCCCTGTCGAAGCTCTGAATGGGACACGCAGTAGCGTGGAAATCGAAGGTGTAAAAAGGGAATTAAGCAGCTCAGGGTTTGCTCTCCTCCTTCTGTGGGTGAGCACGGGAAGAGGTGCAGACCCCGCTCAGTCAGCGGGCAGGAGGGGCCTCCAGACACCCTGCAGCTCCGGCACTTTGATGGATTAAGAACCAGAGAAGCTTCTGGTTCTAAGGCCGGGTGTCACCTGTCACTGCTTTCGAGAGGCACCCTTGTGGCCCAAGAGGGAAAGGACGTGAAGGGTTACACAAACTGAGATTATTTCCCATTTTTGGTTACTCAGTTGCTGAGCTAAATCTTATTTTAAGTCATTTACTGAAGAATGTAAAAAGCCAGAAAGTACCTTTTTCTGAATTCTGAAATGTTTCACGTTTATAGAATTAGGTGGGCAGTATTGTTCAGACAGCCTGATGTTCCCCTAGGGGACATGGCCCTGGGGGACCCGCCCTCCGGTGTCAGTGTTACTGTGTTTGGTGCTGGCGGTGCCAGCCTGCTGGTCACCACACAGATGATGACTTCATCCTCTGCTGGTAATCTCCTCGTGGTTCTGGTGACAAGCAGCCTGCCACTGGGGTCTTGCAGAGCACTTCTGTAGTGCCGGTGCTTGTCTGCACCACTGCGCACTTCCCGGCTCCGTTGCTGGGCTGCACACAGGAAGCGCAGAGGGGCTCCGGCAGGACCGCACGGCCCGAGTTGCACTTTTCTCCACAGGTCATCACACCGGCGTTTGGGGGGCCCGAGAATCTCCTTCCAGGTGGACAAGATGGGGGTCTGCCAGGTTATTTTATAACACTCCCTCTGTCCCGTCCCCGCCTGTGGCTCAGCGAGGCTGGTCTGTGCCCACAGACGTCACGGGAACCGGCGTTTGCCGGGCGAGAGATGCAGCGCGCCTCGCCCACCACCGAGGCCACATGAAAGTTGGCATCCGTTCCTTACACAGTGTCCTCGGCCTCCTGGGAAATCCACAGGAAAATAGCCACAGCGGCTCACACCTTCCCACTGACTCGTGCTTCCCAGGACCCTCCCTGTAGACCCGGGTTTCCAGTGAGGACCGTTTTCCTTCAGTCTTCATGCGTCACACCCCTGGCAGCGGCTCTCCTGAGAATGTCCACATGTCTCCTTTTCGCACGGGCATCTTCACTGACTGTGAAATTCAGGACTGATAGCATTTTCCTTTCTCTTTATAAACATCATTCCTTTATTTGGGTTCCATTCTTGCTGAGAGTTGCCATCACCGGGTCACTGTCTTTTTTCTCTGCTGTTTCCAAGATTTTCCCAAATCTTTCATTTCATCCGTTCCACGGTGTTGGGCCTCGGCGTGGACTTATTTATATTTATGCCACTTGGAGTTTGCTGTGCTTATTGGACTAAAAGCCAGAGGTTTTCGTCATGTCGGGGAAAGTTGGGTCATCATTTCCTCAAGTCCTCCTTTTCTGCCCCAATATTAATTTCTTTTTCTGAGGCTCCAGCAGCATGAATGGTGGGAGGCTTCGTACTGTCCCAAGGTCTCTGTTTGCAAACTGTGCCGACGCACGGGGAGGGACATGAAGAGCCCCCCTCTTACTGTGTGTCAACAGACACTTCATTGCCGTGTCCTTCTGCACAGGGGGCAGAGGGCGGGGACGGGTGTGCACACAGGCCTGGCTGCTTGTCCGGTGGCTCAGGCTTGAATCAAAGTGCAAGAGACTGAGGACAAGATGTCTTTTTAAAAATGTGAGTCTCAGAGAGTGTTGTGCGTGTGGCTTGCTCTGGGAAAGAGCGTTTCCTTCGCGGGGACGGCGCCGTGTGTGAGCTCCAAGAGCCCCCGGGCTCACACTCACAGGGCTTCCGCTGTGTCCACGATTTCTTTTGCTCTGTTGTTCCCAAGCAGAGTCCAGTTCTTTGCTTACAACGAGAAAGCAGCGCGTGTCTGAGATGGACTTTCTTTCCTTTGCAAAAATTATGGTTGAGTTGCAAGTACGAAGGGAAATGCAGTTGCCATGGTGCCTGCCGAATCCCAGTTTCCTCCCCTGCGGCTTTGCAACGGTCAGCTCCCTTGTAGAAAATGTGCGGTGCTGTGTGCAAGGCCAGTGAGAGACGGAAGCCAGTGAACGTGGAATTGTCTGTTGACGGCTGGAGGGTCCCCTCCTCTTGACTCAGGAGCTGCCTCTCCCCGCGTGTTTGCCTTCTGTCCCCACTTGATGGGAGCTAACGAGGCGAGGCACTTGAGTTGTCTTGACGCAGCTTCCCCGGTTCTTGGTTAGAGCTTTGCCATCGCTCTGCAGGGTTTGGTTTTGTTTGACGTGGGATTAGAAGTAAGATCCTAAGCGTCAGACCTGAAAGGCTGTGAGGGGTGGGCCTGGGGCGGTCCCCTGGCTTGGCGGGGCGCCCTGGGCAGCGGCAGGGCCTCGCCCCCAAGTCTGGGCCCACCTACCGCAAAGAGGGCCCCTCACCCCCGGCGGCCTCGCCTGCTGCAGCCATTCCAAGGCGGGCGGGGGCCTGTCCCATTCTCCTCGTTTGCTGCGTCAGGGCCGGCCGTATGTGTGGCCTCCTGGTCACTTCTCTCTTCTGTCCCAGGTCGGGTGTCCTTCTTCACCTCGGGGTCCGAGAACCTGCACCGTGTGGAGAAGGTCCACTGGGGCACCCGTTACGCCGTCACCATCGCCTTCACCTGCAACCCAGACCACGGCATTGCAGACCCCGTGCTCACGTAGCCCCGGCCACGGCGCCCTCCCTGGGAGCAGCCACGCCGGACAGATGCCCCTGCCGCCGGTTCGGCCCATTTCCACTGAACAAGGTGCCTTATGAATCACCCGGATGTTGATTTGCTGCTGTACTAATCGTTTCTCGTCTGTAAGTAAATTAGGGGAAGCGGCTCTTCACCTGCCAAGCACCTGTGTGTTTGATTCAGTGTGCTGTCAACGTCAGGCCCAGAAATCAGCAGTGAGCCGATGTACCCTCCTGCCTTCAGGAGGGATCCCCGGGCCCTGAGTGGAAATTCCCATTTGTGAATAGATAGTCATTCGCCCGGGCCTCATCCAAATTTGGAAACCACCGCGGCCCATTGAAGACCGACTTTGAAATGTGGACGATGCCATGGTCTGTAGAGCAGGTCCAGGGCGTGGGCAGCTCTGGGAGACAGGTGCGGGCCGAGGACCTAAGACACCAGTGACGTGAGTCCTGCCGGACACAGCATCCTCCTGAGACCAAGCCGGTCACACTGCACGTGGGCGCCCTGCACGTGCCCCGGCAGTGCTGTGTGGGAAGGCAGGGCGCGGGTGCCCGGGGGGGCAGACCGTGTGTGTAACCTGGGGAGGCAGCGGCAAGGGACCAGGCAGTAGGACAGACGGGAAGCAATAGCAGATTGAAGCCAAGCAGGGGAGCACCAGTGGGCTGAGGTCCGTTAACCTCAGGCCCCCAGGCTCCAGGAGGCCGAAGGGGAGGCAGGGAGCATCGTCCGTGGCACATCCAGTCCCTTTTGGGCTGACTGACACTGTAAATATCAGTTTTTCACTTGATCTTGAGTTCCAGGAGAAGCAGGCATAGACCGCCAGCCCTGAATCCACTTTGTTGGGCCCCTGCTCCCCCCAGGAAGGGCTTTGCGGGCTCTGGTTTACCATCCCAGCCTCCCGCCTCCCCTTTGTTCCCACCTGAACCTTCCCCACCCATTGCCTGCTGAGCCCCACAGAATGGCAGGGGAGGGTCCGCACCCAGTGGCCAGGACGGATGCCTGAGCCCCGTCCCCCCACAGATCTGCAGGCCACGCCATGACATTCCTCAGCACCTTTGAGGCCAGGTCAACCCCAGGGGAGCAGGGGTGTGGGCAGGCCCTTCTCCTGAGAAGGCCACACTGTGGGCATCCCGGCTGCCATCCCCAGCCCTGTGGACACACGAGGTGGGGCTCATAGTCACACAACTGGCTGGTGCCCAGCTTGAGCTCTCTGGGTCTCCCTCACTAAAGAAGACAGATCTGGGGGCGCGGGGGGTCAGCCCGAAAGGACCCCGTTCCTGGAGAATTCCCATGAGCAGTAAGGAGGAGGGAGGAAGCGACAGGAGGATGGGCACCATCCGGGGTCTCCACACACCCAGGGTGGATTACTGGACCAAGGCTTCGTTCCCAGGAAAAGGTGGGCCACTCCCCTCTCCAGGTCCCCAGTCCCCAGAACAGACCCTTCCCAATCACCCCACACAGCCAAGACCCGCCTTTACCGGCGGGGGCTGCCAGAGGCTGGTGGGGTTTGTGGGGTGGGGGGCACGTGGCAGTGAGGTGCTGGCCATGCAGTGGTTCCTCTCCTTGTGCCCATCTGTATGAGGCCAACGCAGGGTGGGGCTGGGCTTGGCGGTCCACACCCTCCCGCAGAGCCCCAGCGGAGGCCTCACGTCTCGCCTCAGACACACTGTGTTCAGGGGCTTGGGGCACATGTCCCCTCAGCCTGGATCAGGACCTCCCTGAGACCCCAGCTAGTGCCCCAGCCTCACTGTCAACTCAGGCACCCCTCCCTCCCCTGCCCAACACAGGTGGGCACCTGCTCACACCATTCATCGGAGCCTCCCCTACCCCTAAAGTCACCCACCCCAGGGCCACCTCCGCGGTCTTGACAGCTCCTGGCTGCCAGTGGCCTGCTGCCCAGCCTGGCACGCAGTGGGGCGCACACTGTCCACCTCCGCTCTGCCTGGTGGCCATGGGCTTGGGGAGGGAGACGCCAGAACAGGAAGGAGGCAGGGGTGGGGCTGATAGGCAGAGGGCAGAAATGGAGGTACCCTCCCCACAGGCCCCCATGGGGACCAGGGAGTACACACATGGACGCAGGGCAGGGAGGGGGCTGGACCGCTGGGCAAGAGCTCCCCAGGCCACGGACCGCTCTGCTGCCACTCGGTATCCAGACCCCGGTTTCCACCGCCAGGGGGAGAAAGGGGCAGGTCAGAGCTGTCCAGCCTGTGGGCCTGCCCTGGGCAGCTCAGGGGATGGGGCTCTCCTGGGGGAGAACTGGCCCCTCGCCCCCCACAGGGGGTGGGCCCTCGGCTGGCCTGGAGAAAGCAAGTCTGGAGCTCCTGGCTGTTGGTGTTGGCAGCCCCGCTTCCTGCTCGAGCGTCATCCGTCTGGAATGCTAATGGAAAAATCCGCCCTGGCACTGGGGCTCCTGGTTTGACGGTTTGGGGGTGTGTGGGGATCCAGGCTGGACTCTGGCCACCCCTGCCTCCCCTTACATGGGGATGGGGGCTACCACCTTCCGCTGGCCGAGCTCTCCTCCTTTCTCATGCCTGGTGACTGGTTGAGGGGAGGTGGCCCAGCAGCTGGGGATGAGCTCTGGGTGCTTTCCCCAGGGGACAAAGGGGCCCCAGCACCCTGTCCCCCCAAGGCTGGCCCTTTAGGTGACCCAGATCCGGGGCACCTGTCAGCTGGGTGTGCACAGGTGTAGACTCAGGTGAGTTCAGGCCTCTCCAAACCGCTCAGGATGCCCTCCCGGAAAGGGCCCCGTGCATCACCCCACAGGCACTGTGGGGCCACACAGACAAGCACTGACCCCCGCCCCCCTCCAGCGCAGAGGTTCGTCTGGGGTGCACAGTCTTCACAAGCAGAGAGCTCCCCGGGCAGGGAAAAGTACTGGCTACTGGTTTGGGTACAACTCAGTTCCCAAAGAATGAGTTCCTGGAAAATGAGTCTGGGGAACTTTGAAGTGTGGGTTTCTTGTTGATAAAGAACGTCCGAAGTGCAGCTCCCCTGGTGACACGGACTCCGTGGGTCTGTGCACCGGCCACGCTTCCTGCAGAGGGTGGGACAGCCGCAGGCCACCCTCTGGGGGGCTGGGGGTGCCCTGTGGCCCCACCGCACTGGAGGTCAGCAGCCCGTCCCTTCCAAGCCTGAGCCGCCTGGAGCCTGAGGGGCAGGAATGTGCCTGTCCCTGGTAAACCCATCACCCCCACCCGCTCGGCTCCGGAGCCTCCGGGGATGCCAAACCGCTGCTTGGCTGTGAAACCTCCCAGCTTTGGGCTTCTTCCCCGCCTCCCAGCAGCCCCCTCCACCACTCCCGGAACTCAGAAGACAAACGAAATGAAGAAGGGCAGCAGGTCAAGAGCACAGTTCATTTTCTCACTCACTCATTCCCCACGGGGTGCCCTCCACGGGGGCGGGGGCCCACAGCCTGCCCGGGGCACTGGCTGGGGTGGGGGCTGGGGAACAGAGGGTGCAGGGGAATGAGACAGGGCAGGGGAAGTGCCCTGAGGCCTGGCACTTGGCCCCCCTCCTGATGCGGCCGGGCACCCCATCCCAGCCAGTCCGTGTCTCACTGGCTCTGCTGCCTAGGGTCTTCCAGAGGGGCACGTGCCCCCGCCTGTAAAGGCCTCTCCTGCCCCAGCCCCAAGCCAGCCCTGCAGACCAAAGTCCGAATTCATGATCCATTCAATCGAGGGCAATTAGTGCTTCACAGAGTAGCCTTTATGAAAAGAAATCCGTTCCCCAAATGCACCCAAAATACAATCAGTTCTGGGTGGACGCAGACACAGGACCACTCACTCATACTTGCTGGGGGAGCAGTTTTTACTCCAGACGGACGCACCACCCAGCAGCTCCACGCCTGGACTGACTCAGAAATGGATGCAGAGACTCCCTCCCCAGCGCTCCTAGCCGCTTTGTCTGTAATGGCCCGAGACTGGACCCACAAGGCCACCTGTAGGTAACAGGTGGCAGTCCATCCATCTGCAAAGCTCCTCAGTGACGAAAGGAACAAAGTACCGATAAGCCAAGCGTGGAAACCTGGAGACCAGCCACAGAAGATGGACAGCTGACGGGTCCCATTTGTAAGACATCCTAGCGGCAAGGTCTGTCGAAGCGAGCGGCAAGGACACAGCTTCGGGGGCACTGAGGGGAGGGTCTGCGCAGCTCGGGGCGGCGTGGGGCGGGGCTTCGCCGGGTCCCTGTCCTCGTCTCATGGGAGGGTACCGGTGGGGATTTCAAGCATCTCCATCCAGCTTTGGTGCATGTGTGCACACATTCACACACGCACTTGTTTGTTTTAAATAAAACTTGGGATTGCATTATACAACTCTACCTTCTGTTTCCCCTCTACCGTTGTGCCTTAGATCGACGTCATTGCTAATCTCGGAGAACACAACCTTCCTCTCTCAACACCATGCCATAATTTATTTAAAACTGGGTAACATTCCATGATGTCTGATTCTTACAGTAATGCTGGAATGAGTATCTTTATATATAAACCTTTATCTACATCTGACTCTTTGATTTAGGATAAAATCCTGGAAGTGGGGTTCCCAGAGCATGAGTTACAGGCGTTTACCTGCCTCTTGGTGGGTCATGCTAACTTTGTTCTCAGGGATATCATTTCTGTTTTGGCCTTAAATATATTTTTTTGCATTGGAATTTTAAATGATGTATCTAATTGAATCTGTCTTTTCCTTGTGGATTCTTGGTTCTAGGTCAGCTTACAAAAGCCTTCCCATTCCTTATGCTAGAAATATATTCACTTGCGAGGGGCACCTGGGAGCCTCAGTCGGTTAGCATCTGACTCTCTTTTTTTTAAGATTTTATTTATTTATTTGTCAGAGAGAGAGCACAAGCAGGGGGAGTGGGAGAGGGAGAACCAGGCTCCCCACTGAGCAGGGAGCCCGATGCGGGATTTGATCCCAGGACCCTGAGATCATGACCTGAGCTGAAGGCAGACACTCAACAAGCTGAGCCACCCAGGCGCCCCAGCATCTGACTCTTGATCTCAGCTCTGGTCTTGAACTCATGGTCGTGAGTTTCCAGCCCTATGTTGGGCTCCGTGCTGGGCATGGAGCTTACTTTAAAAAAAAAAAAGAAATATATTCACTGTGTTTTCTCTTCATTGTTTTAATGATGTTATGACTCACATCTGCACATAAAGTCCATCTGGATTTTACTTTGCTCAGGGACACAGCCCACGTTCCCTGCTGGAATTTACCTCCCTCCTGTGCTGGACGCCTCGTTTCCTGGGGGACCCTGGACTCCAGGCTGTTCCACTCCTGAGCCCTGGCCACCCTCTCAGAGCCCTTACAGCCTCAGGGGACGTTTTACTGCCTCCCAGGAAATCATACTGACGCCTTTTTTCTCAGCCTTCCTGGCTGTTGTCATCACTGCTTTTCTAGGTGAACTGCAGAGGGAGTTGCCCGTTCTCTCCCGAGCCCTGCGGCCCCAGAGCAGCACGGGCACCCTGAGCGCAGCGCGAACAGAGACCCTCCCTCCAAGACTGGGGGTGAGGGCAGGTGGGATGGGTCAACACATCCAGAAGGAAAATGACCATTGCAGACTGTCCTGGAAACTTCTAGAGAGCCAGGAGCAGCCCAAACGCCCCAGGGTGGGTGGCAGGGTGGGGGTGGCCTGGGGCAGTGGTGAGGTGACCGAAGGCGACAGGAGCTCTAAGCTCCCGGCCTGGCCTTGCTGTTTTGCTTCTTCGTCTGCAGGTCAAGGTGTTGCGGGGACAACGTTTAAATGCCTAGGCAGCTCGTCATCACCCTGAGTGTCCTTCACCCTCGTGTGCTCACCTGTGTCCAACACCCTGCCCACCTCCACTCTGCCCCCACTGCTCTGGAGGCCAGCGCTGGAGCCAGGTGGAGGGTCCTCCAGGCTCACAGCGTCACACCGGCCAGTGCCATGGCCCCGAGCCCCTGCTGCCCCCCCCCCCCCCCCCCCCCACCCCCTCCCCTTCCTCCTCCCTCCCGCCTCTCCCTTCTTCTTGCTGCTGCCCCTCCGTGGGCCCCACTGTCCAGGAAGGAGGTCACCCCAGGTGAGGCCTCCAGGCTTCGGGAGTTTGGTTTGGTCTGATGCTCACAGAGTGGACCTTGATGCTGACACATCTGGGATGATACGGCCTGTGTCCCCTCCCTGGTTATGTGAAAAGTGGCTCCATGCTCAGCTTGGCTGGTCCCCTCCCTGCTCCGTCCCAGGACTCGGCTTCCTCTCCCTGCAAGGGTAAGCCAAGGCAGCGCTGGGATCCCGGCACCCAGTGCAGACCCTGGGGGCCCTGGCTGCAGGGGAAGGACATGAGGATTCTGGGCCGTTGTGGAAAAACAGCAGGATGGAGGGAGGGAGGGCCCGGCCACCCAGGCCTGAGAGCTTGTTGGGCTCTGGTCGTTCCGGGGCACGTGGGGGCCGGGGTCAGAGGGCCCCAGCGCCCTGGGCTGAGCATCCACGGGGGGCCTCCTGGCTCTCTTCCCCATGACCTGCTCCCAGGGCCTCCACAGCCCTGCTGTGGGGGGGCTGTTGTCTGTGAGGCGCTGGCGGCACACGTGGGAGCACATATCCCAGCCCCAGCCGGAGGTAGGACAAGGCCGTGAGAAGTGATTTATCAGGCCAGGTTCACGGGACACACAGCAGCCAACGTTGGGGGTCGGAACCGCAGGAGCGGGGGTGCTCAGGGGCCATCAGGATACAAACCTGGCCCCCCAGGGCTCGACTTCTCTCATGGGCCCCAGGGCCAGGGGGGTCTATGGGAGGCCAGCCTTGCCTCTGCCCTTGAAGTTCCTCTCACTCACAGCCACGGAAGCCCCCCCCCCAGCCCCTCAGGCTCTCTCCGGCTCCCCGCTCCCGGCTCCCTGCTCCCTCCGGGCTCCCTGCTCTCTCCCGCTCCCTGCTCTCTCTGGATAGCTGGGAGTCATATCCTGGCTCCAACTCTTGCCCAGAGCGGCCCAAGGAGGTGGCTGCTACCCACCACGTTCCTGCCTCTTTCTTGACACCAGGTTGGGGGGGGGCACTCCCGGGAGGGGCCAGGTCTTAGCACTGGAAGTCCCAAATCCTGGGACATCCCTCTGTCCTGGGCAGACCAGGACAACTGGTCACCCAGGCCCGAGTTTCTGGCCTAATTAAGCTGGACCAGCATGCCCCATTGCCCTGGCTCTGCATGGCCCAGGGGAGGGATGCTCTGGCTCCTAGATGCTGTCTGGGGTGCATCTGGACCATTCTGGGCTCCTGGCCCCCAGGGATCCCCTCAGGGCTGATTCCTTGGGGTTTCACTCAGCTCCCAAGGGGTCCCCCAACCCTAGGCTGACCCTGTTGGCCTCCTGTCCCATTACCCAAGGCCGCTGGGCCCCTCCGATGGCCAGCCAGACACCACTTTCTGAACAGGACACTGGGCCTGGCACCCATGGAAGGTCTCCCTGGTTGTCACGGTGATTTGGTGCCTGGGGCCCCCCACGTCCATATGCCTCACCTTCCCTGGGGCTTTGGTCCCTGGATAGGTCTGGAGCTTTCTGAGTGCACTGGGACCCTGAGACATGCGGCCTAAAGTATGACCAGAAGCCCCTTCACACCCAGGAAGAGCAGAAACATCTGCAGAAAAGCTGCATAGACTGTGGCCAAGTATGCAGCCCAAGGACGGCTCATTAACCCTTGGCTCCTGGGGCAGAACCCCGCACCCCCAGGCACCATACGGCCACCCCTCAGCATCTGCTGGCTGCATTCTGCTCCCTCTGGCAGACAGCCTGTGCCCTCCTTCCCTGTGTCTGTTTCTCTGTCTCTTCCGCTTGAAGGCCCGTGGTGGGGAGATGCGCTATGTCCCTCCCTGGCTCTGCCCCTCCTGCAGCAGCCTGGAGCCCCGTGAGCCACCCAGAGCCCCTGCCCGAGCCCCTGCTCACCCACGAGGCTCCCACGACCAGCACCCTTCTCTCTAAATTGAACTTCCTGGGAAAGGGGAAAACATCACATTTCAACTGACAGTCGCCACCCCCCGCCAAAAGGGCACAGTCCTCTGTGTCCTCCGAAGCTGGCCGAGGAGCCGGCAGATGGACCCCAGAGCCTATGGAGGCAGGCCTGGCCTGGGTCACTGAGCCCCCATCAGCCTGAACCAAGAGAGCTGCCCAGCAAAGCCCTGTGACCTTAAGCTCCAGGTAACATGAGGGGGTTTACAGAGAAGGCCCTCCGGTGCTGAGCCTCCCTCCCTCCCTGGGAACTGGGAACCGTTGGAACAGCCCTCCAGCCTCCCAGCCTGCTCTGAGACCAGCTAGGCCCATGGACATGCCTGGTCGGAGCCTTCCTTGGGTCAGGGGAGGAGGGGACCTGGTCAATGTCTTCTCGGAAACAGGGGGATCTGGCCAAAAAGGGCTCAGATGATCCACAGAGCCAAGGTGCTACAGAGCCGAGATCACCCATGGTGATTACGGCCATGGTGCCGTCCCTGACTCCTGAGGGGCCCTGCTGGCCACCCCTCCCCCATAGATGTTACCAGGTCAGGGAGCCTGGGCTCCCTTTGCTCAGGAGCTGAGGGGCCATGGCTTGGGAAGGGAATGGCCCAGCCTCAGTCACCCACCCCTCCGCGAGCCCTTGAGCAGCACCGTCCTGACGCCAAGCTCAGCTAGTCTGAGCAAGGCCTGCAGCCCCGGGCCTTGCAGACACTTGCCTCTGAGAGACAGTCAAGGTCACTAAGCTGTCAGGTATTAATCCCAGTCCACCCAGAGCAGCTGCTCTTTTATTGTAAAAATGGTGCATGCCCAGAGGGAGGACGATGATGGGAGGCTGGCGGGGGGGGGGGGGGGGGGGGGG
>NW_027397130.1:710024-720270 GCF_003265705.2 Callorhinus ursinus
GGGGGGGGGGGGGGGGGGGGGGGGGGGGGGGGGGGGGGGGTGCGGGAGACTCCTGCTCTGCTGCAGGGGGCACAGGACGCCTCAAGCCACTGTGGAAAAGAGTCTGGAAATTCCACAGGAGCCTCCCCAAGAGATGCCAACATGTTCACACGAAGACGTGCACACGCGTGTCCAGAGCAGCTCCGTAACCGAGGGGCAGGTAAACACCACCAGCGGACCCCACAGGGCGTACTCAGCTCTGAAAAGGGGCGGGGTGCTGACCCCCAATACAGCGTGCTTGGACATCTACAGTCAGCTAACTTCCAGCAGAGAAGACTGTTCTCCCTCACGTGGGTGGGTGGGCCTCATCCATCCAACTGAAAGCCTTAAGAGCAAAAAAAGGGAACTTTCCCAGAAAAGAAGGAATTCCACCCCAAGGCTGCAGCTTCAACTCCTGCCTGAGTTTCCAGCCTGCCGGCCCCTGCCCTGGATTTCACACTTGCCAGCCCCCTAATTGCATGAGTCAGTTCCTTAAAGAAACCCTTTATACATTAT
The DNA here is from genome assembly GCF_003265705.2 of Callorhinus ursinus. NCBI lineage: Eukaryota > Metazoa > Chordata > Mammalia > Carnivora > Otariidae > Callorhinus > Callorhinus ursinus. The sequence continues at coordinate 710,559 of NW_027397130.1, forward strand.
GTCGGTTGCTTTGGCTTTCCTGACCGATGTGCGGGCACTGGACTGGATGATGCTTGCACAGCTCTGTAAACTGATGGAAAATTAGTAATTGCAGGGGCTGAGTGTTATGGTGGGTAACCGTGCCTCAGGAGGGCTGTAACCGAACAACCAGCCGCCTCGTGCCCTGGCCCCGGGCAACCCCGCAGCCCGGGACCCTCTGCCGTCCGGCCCTCCCGAGCTTCAGCTCCTGCCCCAGCTCGGACCACCTGGAACCCTCCGCAGCCTCAGAGCCCTGGGGCCCAGACTGGGATCTGAGGCCCTGGCGGGGGGCGGGGGGGACCTGCGGGCAGGGGGTCCCCTTGCAGGAGCCAGCCGGCCTCTGAGCAGGCAGAGCGGCCGACGAGGCCAGAAAGCCGGGCACTGTGCCTGACAGACCGTGGGTCTTGAGCCAGATGAGGCCTCCATAAATCACCTGGCCTTGACCGAGTGGGTCCTGGGTGCCAGGGCTGTGGGCAGTGGGCCCAGAGAGGCCAGTGAAGCCGCAGTGAGCCTGCGGGGTCTCCACGTGGCGGGGGTGGTGAGTGCACCGCCACAGAATGTGCCCAGTGTGGGATGGAGTGTGTCCGTGTGTGAGCACCTGCCTAACATTCCAAACTCTGAAGCACTCTGGGTGGGGGGTCTGCCAGGCAGGAGGTGGGGGCAGGGAGAGGGATTGGGGGGTCAGCCAGGGGAGGCCGTGCTGGGACCGGGGACTGAAGAGACTTGTCACGAGGGAGAGCATGAGGGCAGACACCGTGGGGGGTCTCTCGGGGATGCAGCCAGGACACTGCTGCAGGCGGGACCTCGATTTCGTTTCTGACCAGACCTAAGCCCGTGGGCGTGAGGCCTGTGAAGCCAGCAGCCTCGGGCTCTCCCTTTCTGACCCCGAAGCCTTGGCCCTTTGCCAGGCAGATCCCCCCTCCGGGATCCCTGCCACCTCAGCTGAGCCTGCCCTGCTGAGCCTGCAGTGCCCCAGTGGAGCTGGGCCATCTTGGGACCCAGCGTCCCGGGCATTGGAGGCCTGGATGGAACAGACTGTCCTGGGGCCGCCAACCCACGCGGCCCGTGCTCAAGGACCTATGCCGTGAGGTGGGCAGCACAGGCTTGGCCCCGAGTGATGGGGGAGACAGACAGACACACCGATAGGGGTCCCAAGCCCAGCTGGGCAAAGGCGAAGCTTGTCTGCACAGGGCCAGGACCTCCGTCTTGTATTTCCAAAGGGCCCCTGGGCCCCAGCTCAGCCTGCAGGGACCCGGCCCATGTGTCTCCCCTGCTCTGATCGGCCCTCCAGCGAAACGGCTTTCCTGGGGCTCTTCCTCCCTCCTCCGCGGAGGCGGCTCCCAGGAACTCCTGCCCTGCTTCTGTGAGGATGAGTGTGTGTCTGTCTGTAGCCTCCCAGGACCTGCAGGCTCCCTCCTTCCCCCTCAAGGATGTGCCCTGGCCCCTGCAGCGAGTCGGGACCAGCCCCCACCCCCCAGCCAGAAGCCCTCCGCCGACTTCCCAGAATAGCTTAGCTCCTGCACTGCCCTGTGCTACTCCCCCTGCCTGGCCTCTCCTGACCCCAGGAGCAGGGGCTTGTGGCCTAACCTTCCAGTTGGTGGCCTCTAAGTCCTCCCATGCCTCCACTACCATCTCAGATAAACCCCGTCCCCCATGCAAGGCCTCTGGGGTCAGGACGCCGCCCAACTCCCAGGCTCATCTCTGTCCCCCAAGCCATCATAGGGACACGGAGCCCCTGCCTGACCTTTGCCTCCACCATTCCCTCTGCTTGCTGCTCAGCACAACTGGGTGTCCCTGGGAGCACTAACCAGGACACTCAGGTCCCCTCTGACACAGAGGGTGCATCAATTCAGGTCTTAAGTTTCCGGTTAAAAAATGTAACTTCCTGGGGTGCCTGGGCGTCTGGCTCATGATCTCAGCTCAAGTCTTGTTTTCAAGGTCATGGGTTCAAGCCCTGCTTTGGGTTCCACACTGGGCATGGAGCCTACTTAAAAAAAAAAAATTTTTTTTTAATTTTAAAAAGTTAACTTCCTCAGTATCACTCCAAGAAATGGTGCAAAACATTCTCATGTCCAGATGAATGGGGGCTGCAGGGACACTTTGGGGGGTGTCTGGTCTCTGAGGCTAGGGCTTCCTGGCACATCCTAAAATCAGGACTTGGCAAGCAAAGACCTGGGGTCTCAGTCAAGGTGTAAACTTCAGGCCATTTCCTTCCGAAAGCATTTGGGGTCTTAAGTGGGGCCAGTGGCCCCAGACCCTACCTTTAGGGGTTGCGGCAGGAGTAGCTGTTCTCTGCCTGCCCACATGTCAGAATCCCGGCGGGGCCTTGAAGGGGACCAGGGCCTGGATGGCACTGAGACCTGCCTGCAGGGTGGGTGCCGAGCCACAGGGTGTACAGGCTGCCGGGGGTGGGGAGAGGTCTAGAACCCTTCCCCGTGGGCTCTCTGCAGGCAGAGCCTGATGGCCTCAGTGTCCCCAGGAGGCATGAGATAAATCCCCAGGCTGAGAAGGGGTGTGATCTGAACCCCCCACCCCCCAGTTCCTGGCCTGCAATGCTATTACCCAGTTGCCCCCTCGTCCCTGAGCAAGCTGGGGCCCGTCTTTTCCTACCTTGCCACAGGGTCTCAGGCCCCACACCCTGGGGCCTGGCTCAGGCCAGGTGGCACCTGCCCACCATGTCCAGACAGCTGGACCAGCCACCAGCAAAGCCTCCAAGGAAGACGTGCATCCTCCCCAGCCAGACCGACAGGCTCCTCGTGCTGAAGGGCGTCCCCCACCCCTCAACATGCCATCCGTACACTGAGGCGGGACAAGGGTGCCGAGCTCAGGGTTTATTGTTCCAATGCTGACACTGTGCAGAATGGTCGGGAACACAGACAGGGACAGGGGCGGGGCTGGTGCCACAGGGACCACACCCCAGTCAGGAGAGGAGTGTGCCTCCACTGCTCACAGCAGGCACTGGCTGGCACTCACGTCTCCTGCTGTGGGTGGTGGAGACTCTGCTTGCTGGGATCTCCAGAAGCTGGTTCTGGGCCTGAGCCTCCCACAGAGCCTCCTAGGTGGTCTGGGAGTGGGGCCTTCAGGCATCACAAGGGAAATGGCTGATGAGGCTGAACTGAGCCAAGCAGAAGGGAGAGCAGAGAACTTTCTGGAAGAAGACTAAGTCACGGGGGCTCTGGGGGCAGGCTGCCTGCTGGACTCAGGCCCCCTCCCACCCTCGACCCCAGCGTTCGTGTGGGGCCGCGGGACTCTCAGGAGCAGACCACTCTCGCGGCCGCCTGGGACGCTGTGGCGGTCTCGGTGGCCTGCGGGCCGCTGGAGGACAGCGAGCGGCCGGAGCGGCGCTGGAAGCGGACCCGGCGTGGCAGGAAGGGGCCGGCTCGCACCGGCCGGCTGGCTCCCCGGGGGCGGGGCGGCCGCCGCCGGTGCTCGCGGTAGTTCCTGGTGAGCAGCGTGTAGAGGAAGGGGTTGACGCAGCTGTTGCTGTAGGTGAGGCAGGTGGTCAGGTAGTTGACGATGCGCGTGGCGCGGGGCGTGAGCGGCTGGGCCCCACGGTACTGGGTGAGCAGCTGCCACAGCCAGAAGGGCAGGAAACAGGCCCAGAAGAGCAGCACGATGCCCAGGATGAGGTAGAGCACCCTGGGGTTGGGCAGCCGCCGTGTCTGTAGGAAGGAGGCCCGCTGGGACAGCCAGTAGGCCCGGGCCAGGCGCACATACAGCAGCCCGATGACCACGCCGGGCCCCACGATGCTGGTCCCGAAGAGCAGCGTCAGGTAGGTGCGGTGGGCACGCTGGCCCCAGACTGGCAGGCAGAGGCTCTTGCGGCCCCTGCGGACCAGCCGGATGGCCAGCATCATGGGCAGGGCCAGCAGCAGGGCCAGCAGCCACGTGCCCAGAGCTAGGATCTTGCGGTAGCCCTTGGAGCGTCGCACTGTGTCCAGGGGCCTCAGCACGGCAGCATAGCGCTCGCTGCTCATGACGGTCAGGGTGAAGATGCTGGCGTGCATGGTCAGGAAGTCCAGGCTGAAGAGGACCCGGCAGCCCACTTCGCCAAAGTGCCACTGCTTGGTGACATAGGTGGCCACGATGAAGGGGATGCTGAGCAGGTAGAGCAGGTCAGCCAGCGCCAGGCTGATGACGTAGACGGACATGGAGGCCGAGGCGTGCAGGAAGCGGCCCATGACCACCAGCGTGTACACGTTGCCTGCCACACCCACCACGCCCATGGCCGAGAGTGCTGCCCCAATGGCACTAGTGGCCACCAGGTCCTCCAGGGAGCTGGGCTCCGCTGCACCGGCCCAGGAGCCATTGACGGATGCATTGGGGGCACCAGACGGTTCGGGCACAGGGCTGCCCGTCGCAGCCAGCTCGGGGAACCTGCTCACTGGCTCGGGGCCCAGAGCCATCTCTGTTGCCTCACGCGGGGCTTGGTGCTGGGGCGTGCTGCTCTGCTGGACGGGGAGGGGGCATCTGTGGGCAGCAAGCTCGGTCTGCAGGAGAAGGTGCTCATTAAAGATCAGCTCGGGTGCCCCCTCCCACTCCCAGGAGGCTGTGTGAGGGCACGGTCCCTCCCGCCCCCGCCCCGCTGGGGGACCCGCAGAGGGCTGTGCTTTCTCCCAATTTATTTCTTCTGCATGTTTTATAAAAAATATGTTTTGTTTAGATTGCAAAAGTAATATCCACTGATTTTAAAAGTTCAAATAGAAAAAAATGTGTGTGGTGAAGAGGAGAAAGCATTTGTAATCTCTCTGTATCCACATGGGGAAAATGAGTCTTGATTCCTACCTCGTGCCATACACAAAAATAATTCAAGATGGATTGTGGACCTGCATATAATAGGTTAAATTAATCAATCAAGCTTCTGGAAGAAACATGGAATACCTGCATGACCATGGGCAGGCAAAGATTTCTCACAAAAGAACAGGAAACAAACGGACTTAATTAAAATTAGCGACCTCACCGAGAGAGTAAAAATATAAATTATGGACTGGGAAAAGATTATTAGAAGACAAAGAACTAGTAACCAAAATATATGAACTAACTATAAATCCATACACTCGAACAACTCGTTTAGAGGGGAAGAAAAAGAGAAGATCTGAACAGAAACTTCTCAAAAGAGGATATCCAAATGTTCAAGAAGCACAGGAAGAGATGCCCAGCATCAGTAGTCATCAGGGAAACAAAGGTCAAAACCACCACACACCCACTGCATTGGTCAGAGCCAGAAAGGCAGATCGCGGGTGTCAGGGTGTACACGGAGGAGCTGGGGGGCAGATCGCGGGGTGTCAGTGCACACAGAGGAGCTGGGGGCAAATCGCGGGGTGTCAGGGTGTACACGGAGGAGCAGGGGGGCAGATTGCGGGGTGTCAGTGCACACAGAGGAGCTGGGGGCAGATCGCGGGGTGTCAGTGCACACGGAGGAGCTGGGGGCTGACGCGGGGTGTCAGTGCACACGGAGGAGCTGGGGGCTGACGCGGGGTGTCAGGGTGTACACGGAGGAGCTGGGGGGCAGATCGCGGGGTGTCAGTGCACACAGAGGAGCTGGGGGCAGATCGCGGGGTGTCAGTGCACACGGAGGAGCTGGGGGGCAGACTGAGTGTGTCAGGACGCACACGGAGGAGCTGGGGGAGTGTTACATGGTGTAACCCCTTCAGGAAGCAACCCAGGACTATCAGTGAGACAGGACCTCTTCCCCAGCAGTCCCTCTCAGTCTGCGCCCAAGAGAAACAAGTGCGATTGTCCACAAAAAAGACAAGAGTGAGAACATTGACAAGCAGCCTATTCCTAATATCCAGGAGCTGAAAACAACCCAGACGCCCATAAATAACTAGTGTGGATGAACAAACTCTGACATCTCCCTAAAATGCCCTGTAGCAATGAAGTAGATGGCAGTCCCACTTGAGTCAATAACCTGGATGACTATGTTGAAGGAAAGAAATCAGCCAGAAGAACGCAGCTGTGGGTTCCCGTACATGAAGTTCACGCACAGACAAGATGTGCTGTGACAGTGGAGGTCAGAGTAGTGGTTACGGGGTTGGGGGGGCTGTCAACGGTGGAGGGCACTGGGGAGCCCTTGGGAGTGGGGGGGACTGGAGCATGCTATGTTCTGAGCTGGGTGGGGTGGTTACACGGGAACAGACATGTGTCCTTAAGGTCTGTGCTTCCTGGATGAGGAGCATCCTCACAAGGAAAAGAAGGAAGGAAGGAAGGAAGAAGGAAGGGAGGGAGGGAGGGAGGGAGGGAGGGAGAAACCAGGGACGTGGGATACTTAACCACAGAGGAGGGGCCCCTGTCACCCCAGCTCCCAGGGTCCAGGGATAATAATGGCTTCAGGCTTTCTCCCTCCGCACGGCCAGTATCTATGATAATAATGATAAAGTCTGGACCGCCCCACCCTGTGTGACCAGAACCCCACGACCCGGCCCAGTCTCTGCTCTGGTGCCTGGCCAGCGGCCCTCCTCCCGGCCAGGGGTCCCTCTCCCACACTCCCGAGGGCTGCAAGCCTTGAGGAGGGACCACCAGGAGGGATGCGAAGCCCCACGGATCCCGCCCTGCGCACCTGCGGCTTCCAGGTGGGCCCGGCGCTCGCAGGGGCCGGCAGGAGGGCGCCCCGACACCCCACCACCCCGGCACCCCGATGCCCCAACGCCGCCACCCCTCTGCCTCGACACTGCTGTCCTTTCTGACACCCGCCGCCCACTTTTCCAGCGCCGGCCGGGCACTCCAGCTGGCGCCCCTTGCTCACCTCACTCACCCGGCGTGGGGTCCACCCTGAGCCTCGGTCCCGAGCACGTCCCCGAGCGCTGAGTGGGGCGCGGGGTCTCCTGGGGTCGGCGGAGGGACGTCCGCTGCAGGTCCCGCCAGGAGAGCTGCGCTCCGCCTCTGAACCCGGTCGCCGCGGCCACCTGCCTGGCCGCCAGCTGAGAATGCGAGGCGCGGTTATTAATAACCCGGGGCCCAGCGGGCCGCTGCAGGGAGGGGGCGCGGCGCCGGGGGACTGGGGAGGTGGGGAGGGCGGTGCTGGAGGGAGGGGGCGCGGCGTGGGGGGGCGGTGCCGGAGGGAGGGGGCGCGGCTTGGGGGGCGGGGGGGCGGGGAAGGTGGGAAGGGCCGTCCTGGAGGGCAGCGGCTCAGCGTGTGGGGGCGGTGCCGGAGGGAGGGGACGCGGCGTGGGGGAGGCGTGGTGGCATGGGAGGGGGGGGGGGGGCAGGGGGCCCTGGAGGGGGGGGGGTCCAGCGCAAGGAGGGCTGCGGGGGGGGTGGGGCAGGGCAAGAGGAGAGAGGGCTGGGGTCTGGGGAGGCGACGGCCCGGCGGGGGAAGGCAGGCACTGGACACGAGGGCCGCAGGTCGAGGTCAGCCGCCCAAGCGCGAGTCTGAGCGGTGCTCGCCCTGGAAGGGACAAGGCGTCTCTGTTTCCTGCCATCGCCGCTCTGCCTGCGCTTCTCAGCCTCCCTGAGCTCCTCCGACTTCTGGTTGTCAATCAAGCCGTGGACCTGTGTGCACGCTGCAGGGGGACGTTGGAGGTGGGGGGTCCGAGAGACTGAAAGGGCAATGACCTGGTGGCAATAATGACATTCACATCGTGCAACCATCACTATCTCCAAAAGTGTTTTATCTTCCCGAACTGAAACTCTGACCCATCAAATCCTGTCTCCATCCCTGCATCTTCTTTCTGTCTCTATGGATGTCACTCTAGGGACCTCACACGAGTGCAGTCATACAGAATTTGTCCATTAGTTTCTGGCTTCTTTCCCTTAGTACAACGTCCTCGAGGTTCTTCCATGATGTAGCTTGTGTCTGAATTCCCTTCCTTTTCACTGCTGAGTAATATTCCGTTGTGTGTACATTCCACATTCTGTCCTTCATTTGTGACCCTCCAGCCGTTCCACCTCTTGGAGCTGTGACTCTGTTCTGTTTAATAATTTCCTGTTCCTTCTATGGGTGCTATTCTTTTCTTTATCTCTGAAAAATCCTAACCATCCTTAACGGAAGGTCTTTTTCAGATGGCTCCATCATTTTCAGGGAGCCCGGGACCCTCTGAGCACTGCTCCCCACTCCTCACTGACAGATGGAGACCCCAAGCCTGTGGATCTCTGTACAGGAGCAGCTCTGCGTCACCCCCACCACAGCTCTTGGCCTTATTTCCACCTCCACGGGCAGGTGATTCAGTCGGATGGGCCTCATCATGTTTGGGCTTATCTGCTGCCTTTGGTCCAAACACCCCATCACCCCAGGCATGTCTGGGTCACAGGGAAAAGCCTCCAGGAACACAGCCCTTGGCTAGCTACCAAGGTGGCTGAGCAGCCAGGCCTGTTGCCTGAGCCCTGAGGTCCCAGGGCCATAGACTGGGATGTACAAATGACCAAGGGTAGTTATCGCCAAAATCATGGGTCAGCTCCCTGGCCTCCTAGGAGCAGCCTTGGTCCCCCATCTCCTGGTCAGGACATCCTGCAGAGCTGTCAGCCACACAGTCCACGGCCCTCTCTCCATTTGCACCACGAGGGAAGGACAGGTGCACATCCAGTGTGCATGCTGGACATACTCTGCAGACAGTGGGGAAAGGGCTGGGCGGTCCTGAGTGTAGGCAACAGGGGCCAAGGATGGGGAGAGGGACGTAGGGAGAGGCCTGAAGATACTGGTGGCCAGGGACAGCCCCTGGTAGGTGGAGGACATGGAGAACCTTCCTTTTCCACACGGTGGCCAGGAGAACCTTCCTCTTCTGCATGGTGACCTCGGCCTGGACCCAAGAGGACCTGGGTGTCCACGGAGAGGGGCTCACTGCTCCGTCCAGAGCCAGGGGAGGGGGTAGGGGGCCAGGGCTCCTGCAGGAAACAGGAATGCAGGGGCTGCTGCTGCCCAGGGGGTTGTGGGGGCCCCACCCCTAAAACCTACTGTGCTCTGTGCAGAAGTAACTCTGCATGCTTGCGATTCACTTTGTGGACCATTAAATCATAAATTATAATCATAAAACCTCCACTCTTCAGTAATGTGACTTTAAAGTTTTGCTTTTGGGTTCATCATGTTTTGAAATGACAATTTTTCTGTAAGAACTCATTTCCAATTGCATTACTACATTGCATGGAAAATGAGGTTCCATAGACAGGAATTTGGTGTCATTGAGTCTCCTTACAGGTGCCCATCCAGCTGGACCGCAGACTTTTCAAAAAGGCTTATTCTGTCACCACCCCCCAAACCCTGCCTGAAAAAGATAAAAGGGAGGTAGCAGGACTGGAGGATGGGGGAAGTGAACCACTGACAGAGTCCAGGCAAAGGCTGTCTGAGGATGCCTGCCTTGGGCAGAGAATTGGGGCTGTAGCCCCACCCAGAATTCAGTCAGGGCCATGGGCTCCCGGCACTGCCCACAGCCAAGGGCACCTCCCCAGGAGGAAGGTCCCAGCAGGGATACACCTCCCTGGCTGCCCCGCCACCTCCCCAGGACCCCTCTGTAGTTAATGGCTCACTGTAGTTTTCCAGGAGACCCTTCCCTTGGTGCTACTGCTAATGTTATTCCTTGCTTTCCATTTCAGAAGATGCAATTTTCCCACCACCATCTCCATCATCACCACTACACCATCTTCATCATCACCACCACCTCCATCACCACCATCATCACCACCATCACCACCACCTCCATCACCACCATCACCACCATCACCATCACTACCATCACCAACATCTCCATCACCACCATCTCCA
>NW_027397130.1:745270-756523 GCF_003265705.2 Callorhinus ursinus
CGTTTAGTACCCGTTTGTTTGTGTGTTGTTTTTTAACTGAATAAAGTTAGAAGAGTTTTGCATCAAGTTCTTGTCCCGATCTCTTCTGCCGAAAGCCTCTGTTGGTGGCCTTGTCTTCTTCCTCTCCGGGACAGGTCAATCCTGGCAACACCAGCTTCTCCAGTCACAGGGGAAGTCTATAGCTTCCAAGTTAGCGACAAGGGGACACACCAGGGTGACCTGTCTGGGCCTTCCTACTATAACTCCTGGGAAGGATCAGAATTGGGCTGGAGAAGGTGTCCCTGGAAGGTTGGAAGCAATGCCAGGCAGTGTGTAACCCCTCCCCCTGGCCCCAGTCAGACACCCCAATAACCCCATAAACATCCAGTTGAAATCCCAGGCGTGGTTTACGGGGCTTGGGACCTAACGTACACAACACTCACATTCACATTAACTCACACCAAATGTCCGATGTGACACAGGCACACGTCACACAGCCCTTTGGTGTACAGAATGTCAGTAAATTGTGCTATGGACGTTTCACATTGTGTTAAATGTCCAGCACCCTTCTGTGGTTGGTGCTGGAAACCATCAGTCACTAAACATTTATTGAGCACCTACTGTGTACCGTGCCGTGTTCCAGGCATCAGGATATGTCAACGTACAAAACAGATGGAGAGTTCCAAGGGATGGAGCAAAAGATGTGGTAAAAGATGTGGTTGCAGATGGGAGAAGGTAGTGGCTGAGGAGAGTCAGGTGTGCCAAAGGAGGTGGGGTCTCTTGAAAATACAGTGTCCAGGAGACCAGAGGCAACTTCCCATCATGTTCAGCCTACTTTCCTTGTCTTATTTGCTTTGCCCACCTACTGAGGTCCATGACCTGTTGGTGGCCCCTGTTTTTCCAAAAGACCAGGCGGCTGCAGTGTGGAAGTCTCAGCAGTGCTGTGTGAGACCAGAGCTCCCTGGACCCTGTATCAGAGCCAGGGTCATAATGCACTTAGAGGCTGCCCTTTTAGAAACGACTTCTGAAATTGTTTGCTTATTTCAAAAGAAATGCATATTCATTGTCCACAATTTAGAAAACAGATAGACAAATTAGAGGAAAATTAACATCATCAGTAACCCAACCCTCAGATTGCTGTCACTATTTGGCATGGATTGTTGTCATCTTTTTCTGCGGATAGTTAGGATTTTTTGTTTAAAAATCTCTTCTACAGTGTAGGGTCTGTGTGTTAGTGTTGAGTAGGAAGAAGAGCTGCAAGTCCTGCAGGAAAGGGAGAGCCTAGGCACTGACATCCCCTGTGGCCAGCACTGTCCTCAGCCCTTCTGGGATGGGGTCTAGGTGAGGTGGGCCCTATCACACATCTTCCCTGGGCAGGTCCAGAGCCTGGCAGAGGCCCAGTATCTCCTCTTTTCCCTCATGGCCAGGTCGTTCCCCCTGAATCCAGAGTCCATGGCCTCGCCAGAGGCCTCAGGGGTGTGTGCAGGAAATGGTCCCTGAGCAGGAAAGGGGCAAACGCCTGCTGGGGCCCCAAAGCCCTTCTCCTGAAAGGGCCTGGGGGTCTTGATACCATGTGCATGTCCTTGCATTGTAGCTGAACATGCCTGCAGACAACCTGACACCATTTAAAGTTGGGTTTCCAGGCAGCTGGGGACCACAGCAAGGACAGAGGCTGCCCCGTGGAGGCAGCAGAGACCCACCCCCACCCCTCCTTGGGGAAGGGTCTTGACACAGCCGCGAGCAGCCATGGGCAGGCTGTGGCAGGGGTGGTGTCGGCTGGGGACGGGCCTGAGCCGTGAGGTCAGACCTTTGGAAACGCTGCTCCCCAGTCAGTGACCAGCGCGGGGTCTGCGGGCAGCAGGGCGCCCCGCACGCATGTCGGTCGGGGGGAGACCAGGTCTGGCCCCGCAGCCACACGGCCCGCCTGGGCTGGCGGAGCGCCGTGTCTCACAGAATCCTCTGTGCAGCAGACTGGGTTGTTTCCCTCGAGTGCGGCAACACCGGCTTTTCTCTTTCAGGCGCTAAGTAACCACGGCCGCGTAACTGAAAATGTCCTTTCTCGCCTCCCGCCTGCCGGGCTGCTGGTTTCAGACCACCTTCGTCCCGAGTTCTTGCTGAGTCATGCCCGCCGCGGTGTGGGGGCGCGACTGTGGGTGCACCCCCTTCTCTCAGGGGGTACACTGGAATACTCCATGCAGTGGAGGCGGGCAGCGGGCGGAGGGCCGGGTAAGTTTGTGAGAGGAGGAGGAAGACCAGTGTGTGGTGGGGAAGTGTGGGGGCAAACCTCAGGGTTGTCACCTCCAGGAAGACGCGGGCTGTTACCTCCCCCAGGCCCAGTGTGTCCTGGCGGAGTTGGGAGGGTCCCCAACCCCCCACTGGTCCCACAGCACTCCTTTCAGCTGGTTCCTGTGCGAGCTCTTTCCAGAGACCCTTGAAGTCTGGGCATCTTTGGAGTTGGGGTTACAGGCTCCCGTGCTGGAAGGTTCCGGAAGATAGGGCAGCACCACACAGCCGGCTCACAGTCCCTCTGCTCTCCCCTCTTGGGTAGATTCTGTAGGTAGATTCGCACTTCCAGGCCTCTGTGTCCCCCACCACAGCCTGCAGAAGCCGTGACCCACAGTGGGGCTCCCCGGGGCCCCCGCAGGTCACAGACCACCCGGCCCTCCCCACCAGGCTACCACAGCTGAGGATTTGGGGCTCATGCTTCCGGGCTGCATGGATTCGAGGGAGGGTCCCCATTCAAAAGGGCTGAGCAGGGCTGATCTGGACAAGCCTCCTCCTCTGCCCCCCCCCCGAGGAATGGAGGGGCGGCCTGTGGGTGTGGGGATGTTAGTCACGGACCCCTTTGCTTAAATGCGCCCAACATAAAAGACCCTTCTGGTCCATCTTCTTCTTTTCTCCCATCATCCAACGAAAGTGGCATCTCCTTAAAAACACATATTGGATGAATCTAAGGATGGGAAATACCAAGGATTATGATTCTGGGTGAATCAAGGGCGCCCGGCTGGCTCAATCAGAAGAGCACATGACTCTTGATCTCAGGGTCTTGAGTTCAAGTCCTGCATTGGGTGTAGGGATTACTTAAATAAACGAATCAATAAAAACTTAAAAAAAAATTCCGGAGTGGCGTTGCACTGGCCTCCCCCAGAGGCCGGCCAACAGGCCTCCAGGAAACCGGCTCATCACCAACTGTCTTCTGTGCTCAACGAATAACATTCTTTTCGGTTAAAGAGAGCTTTACTTCAGTTTACTTGCTTATGTTGAAGTAGAAACGACACCGGGCTGTACAGAGGGCGCAGCTGCGAGGCTCAGGCCCTCGGCACAGGCCGGGGCTATACCCACTCAGCGCCCCCCATGAGGGCCCCAGGAGCAGGCCGCCAGCCTCCCTGCTGCTCGAGGGAAGGCTGCCAAACCCACATGCGTGGCCCTCAGGTCAATGCCACAGCCCTCATGGCCCCGGGGACCCTGCAGCTGGACCTCGTGGGGGCGCCGTCAGAGGGCACCGCCGGGCACACAAACGCGGCACAGCCTCCCCTTCTCCTTCGCCCCCCCCACCCCCGTCCAGAACCCAGCTGCTGTGGGCAGGCTCCTGGGGTCCTGTCGCAGGGCGGGCTCTGCTGGGCCACCAGGGGGATGCACAGCAACGTGCCCACCTCTCGCCCAGCGGAGACCCGCACGCACATGGAGGAGGCAGGGGCGGGGTGTGACAGCTCCCTGGGCGTTAGGATCCTCCTCACTTGTCCCCGTCCCTGCCGTGCTCGGTGCATTTTGTTTAAAGATCTGCAAATGGATAAAACTAGGCATATAAACGCAGGACTGAATCAAACCCATAAACTTACACCCGACCTGCCCCCATGTGGCCCGGGGATCCGAGACAGTACAGATTTCCAGGCCCAGGACGCGGCTGATTGTGTGCCAATGGCGCCCCCTGGCGGTCATTTCAGGCTGGGTGGACTCCCCAAACCATCCACATTGCGCAAAGAGTGCCCGCCACTCGCTCAGTCCCAGGGTCACACGGGCTCCAAGAAGAGCCAGCACCAGCAGCCCGTCCTTGGAAACTTCCCGGGAACGCTCAGCTCTGCAATCTGCTCTGGCCTCCATTTTCTGGTCTGCGAAGTCAGGACATTTTATGTGGGGTCCTGACAGCTCTCGGGGTCCAGGGTGCTCTCTGGCAGAGACTCGGGCAGCTGGGCTGAGGTGGGACAGAAGGGACGTCCCACCAATCCAGCTCTGCTTCCCGCTGCAGCCCCGGAGACCCGCTGTGGGCATGCACTTGTGAGCGCGTGAGCACCTGGGAGCGTGGCAAGGGTGTGGCGTGGGTCTGAGTGTGTGCGTGTCCTCCAGGCCCTTCGGAGCAGGTGCCGTGGTTTCTGGGTCCCATCCCTGCCAGGCCACATCTGGAGAATTGAAGTAAACAGAAATAGCCAATTAATAACCACAGGACTGTGGGTTGGGAAGGCCTGACCCCAAAGACAGGGCCACAGAGTTAGAGGGCAGAGACCCAGATGTTAGCAAAAGTCACCTTTGGGGGTGGATGACACAGAACATCGGCCCTTTCTGCTCGTCTGTTTTCCATGGCTTCTGAAATGAACTTGAACTACGAAGGTAACCAGACAGCCGTAAGGTTCTCAAGCTGTCCCTGGTCCAGGCTGGGCGGAGCTGCAGAGAAGCATGGAGAACAGCCAAGCAGGAGACTGGTGCAACCTTCCCTTGCAGACAGAAAACCCAGGCCAGGCTGCCAGGCACCAGGGCCGACGTAGACCCCACCCCTGCACTGTCCTCGTGGACGTTGACCGGGTCTACCTTTGCTTGCTCCATTTCACCTGTGATGACTGGGATTTTGTCCAGTAAACAGCACATGTGACAGTGTGGACTCCTGCAGCACCCCCCTTGTGGCCCTGTGCACAGGTGACACTGCCTGGGACTCCAAGTTGCCCTGAGCTGGTCCTCGTCACAAAGCTCCAGGGATGGTCACACTCATCCAGCGCTCGCTGGGAGGACAGCCGTGTACCTACAAAGGCGTGTTCATCCCCAAGACCGGGTGAGGCCAGTGCCCCCCGTCAAGGGTCTCAGGCCTCAAATAGCCAGGCTGCCAGGCCCAGGGCCCTGACAGTTGGGTCCCAACCCCAGTGAAGTCCCCTGAGAACTGGGCACAGGGTGCCATGTCAGCGTCCAGGGCCCTACATCCCCTGACAAAGGTCACCCTTGTCTGCAGAACCTCATGTGCAGGCGGTTCAGGCCTGACATCAACTGTCTCAAGCTCTGGGCATCCCGTCCTGAAAACCACGCTCTCGGTCCTGGCCCACTGGAGAGAGACCCCGAGAAGTGGCCAGGGCTCACGTTGCCATGAAAGGATTTGACCCCAGGGTCATTCTGGCAGAGCTTAAAACACCAACTCCTTAACATCCAAGGCTTTTTGAAAATGCCAGGTAGCATGGGAAAGGGATGAGCTGTCCGTGCGGCTGGGGTTAGGCCTGCCAGTGGAGGAGGCGACATTCTGCTTGGCAGATGCCCCATTCGGGCCCTTGCCTAAAGCCATGCCCTGCGTTCTTTGGAAAGCCCGACTCTAGAAGTGTGACTCTCAGGACAGTTGGGAGACCCTCACCCTCGCAGTGCAGACTGACTGAGAGGTCAGTGAGGCCTTCGTGCCGTGGCGTGGGAAACAGCACAGAGGGGCCTGGGAGATGTTAGCTCGGTCCTAACGGTTTCATAATCAGGAAAACTTATAAGAGAAATGCTATTGATGGCACATCTAAGCTACATGCAAATCTGTAAAGCAAATTCGGTTTTCCACATGCAGGAAGACGGGGGAGGGCCAGGCCTGTGGGGGGAAGGAGGTCCTGAAGTCACTCGCTAACTGAAACCAGCCATTTCCACACGCCAGCCCGGGCCCCAGACCTTGCTTCCACGTGGCTGTAGGAAGGACACGGAAGAGGCCAAGTGTTGAAAGAGGGTGAGGTGTGGCTCCAGGGTGGCCCTGCCACTCAGTATTTGCGTTTACGCTGAAACTTTTCAGTAATAAAAGCTGTTTTGGACATCAGCCTCTCTGAAGCCTCTGCCTTACCCCCAGCGGCCACGGTTGCAGGGAGCTGCTCGGCATCACCTGGCACCTCCCCGGTGGGCCCGGAGGACCTAGGTCGGGATCCCATGGACATTGGAGGGCGCGTGGCTGTGACCCCAGCCAGAGCTGGGCATGAGGGCAGAGGGATCACCCTTAGCACCGCTCAGAGCTGGCGCAGAGGATGGGAGAGTGGACCGTGCTGAAGGTCAAAGTCAAGGACAGCTGCACACTCAGCCAGACGGGCTTTCCTTAGGTGCGCAGTGCCAGGGCCTTCAGTGCACTCACCGTGCTGTACCAGCATCAGCTCTGACCGTGGGGCCTTTCATCCCCCAAAAGAAACCCTGTAGCCTCAGCGTCACTCCCTTCCCTGCCCCCAGCCCCCTCAACCATGAGTCTCCTTTCTTTCTTTGTGGATTTGCCTGTTCTGGGCATTTCGTGTGAATGAACCTTCCTGTGTGGCCTTCGTGGCCTTGGTTCACGCAGCACGAGGTCACACGCCTCATCCCCACGGAAGCCGGTGTTGGCGCTTCACTCCTGTTTGGGGACAAAGGACAGTCCATCATACGGATGACCACGTTGTTTACCCACTCGTCGGCTGGTAGACATTTAGGTTTCTGCACCTTTTGGCGGAATAATGAACGACGTCGCTGTGAACGTTCTCATACAAGCTTTTGTTTGGGTGAGTCCAGGGTGGGATTGCTGGATCCCACACGCGATGCTTCTGTGTCAACCTTTGCCGGAACCACGCCCTGCCTGCCACGGGGCTGCTCTGTCTTCCGTTCCCACCAGCGTGCCCGAGGTGGCCTTTGCCCAACACACATTCCCTCAGGTGCCCGAGGCTCCACTGGAGCCGGGAGAAGAGCACGCGGGGGGCAGGGGCCGAGGAGGAGTCCGGGGCCAGAGAGGCTGCAGGCGCCGGCAGGATGGACCAGCCAAGGCCGAGCAGTCGGGCGTCTGGCTTAGAGAGACGGAAGGGTGCAGGGGAGCCGGGCCGCAGAACAGGACCCGGCGCAGGTGACAGGCGCCGTCCACGTCGGCTTACACACACACACTGCAGAACAGTGGATGCTACTTCACAGCCGGCTTTCTTCGCCGAGCGGGATCTCGATGCGTGCAACGGGCCACTGTGTAGGCGGTCGTCCCGAACCTTCCCGTCCCCCGTGCGGGTGGCTGCTCTGGGTCTCCCAGGCGCTCTGCCGATGGTGCGGGGAGGAGAAGCCGTCGAGGTTCGGGGGGAGGTTTGCTTGGTGCCCCGCCCGTTTTATTATCAGCTGCTTCCCTCTAACTCAAGGCTGGGTTTCTGAATATAAGGAAGACAACTTCCACTTATTTCACCTGTACAGTGAGTTGACCGAGCTGGTATATATTTTTTGAAGAATAAAACTGTTGGTTTGCTAACCGACAGTGAGCTTTAGGAAGGTGAACCAGATGTGGGCTCAGGCGAGGTGGGGCAGAGAGCGGGACCAAGTGACAAGGTGGTGGCCAGGGCGGCACGGGCCGCCCCCAGGGATCTCGTGAGCCATTTGTCGGGGGACCGGGGGGACCTCTCCCTGACTGGCCGGTAGGTGGGGGCCGGCCCCTCCAGCTCCAGGTCCCTGGTGGGAGGCCTCGGGCCTCAGGCTCTCGTATTTTCTTCATCCTTCCAATCCCTGGGCCCCAGAAGTAAACTAGAAACCCGGACGCCACTTCCCACAGTAGGACAGGACGGTATGAGGAAGCACGAGATCGGAAGTCAGCTCTGGGGCGCCCGGGCGGCTCAGGCGTTAAACGTCTGCCCTCGGCTCAGGTCCTGATCCCAGGGTCCTGGGATCGAGCCCCATGTCGGGCTCCTGGCTCAGCGGGGAGCCTGCTTCTCCCTCTCCCCTCCCCCTGCTCATGCTCTCTCTCTCTCTCTATCTCTGTGTCTCAAATGAATAAATAAAATCTTAAAAAAAAAAAAAAAGAAGTCGGCTCTAATGAAAGAAAAATGATATAAGCGTCCTTTGGGAATCACATGCCCGTGCTGTGACGCAGCGTGTCTGGGTGGTGGCCCAGCGAGCCCTTGAAGCTGGGCCCCCTCTCCCGCTCCGTCTCCAGGCGTCCGCGGCTGCCTGCAGAGCCGGTCGTACCGCCAGAAATGGAAATCTCCCACATTTCTGTGGCTGCCTGGTGCGTGCCAGGTGTGGGCAGGTGGGAGATGGGGTCGCTCACACGGGGCTGTCTAGCTCGCACGTGTCCTACCTGCACAAGCAGGGCACTTCCGTGTCCCCTCAGCTGGGCCTCATTTTAAAAATAAAAGTTATTGTGACAGTTTGTAAATTAAACCCGTCACAGGGTTTATTTCTAGTTTGCCGCCAGGAAAGCAGTGATTGCCCCGTGGCTCCAGTGTGTGAGTGTGTGGGTGTCCACTGGTGAGCATATGCGAGCCCACGTTTGTGAATGTACACATGCGTGTGCAGACGTGTGCGGCCTGTGTGTGTGGGTGTGCACAGGGGGAGCGGGAGGGCTGGCGTGTGGTACTGGAGGGACTCTGTGTCGTCCAGGGCACGTGAGCCTCCTGCCTCCTTGGGGCCCTGCCGGCCATCAGCTTGGGCGTCCCCTCACTTGACAGCAGCAGCTCTGGACGAGGGTCTGAGGAGCCTGCCCACCCCCCACCCACCCAGGGGGTCTGTGCCCCCTGCCCCCCCAGGGGGTCTGTGCCGCCCCCACCAGCCGACCCTTCCCACCATCTTCTGAGGGTCAGAGCTGTCCTCGGCCAGCAGGCTTGTGCCTTTGTGATGTTCTGCCCTTTCACGTCCCATTCAGAGCCCCTTCCCGCTGGTGGACCGGCATCCCACCCCAAGGACTGCCACGCTCACACACGACCCCCCACACTCCCAGGCGCACACCTGTGCACATCCACACCACCGAGATGAGCGAAGGTCAGAGGGCTTCCCTGGGAAGATGTCGCCCATCCCCCGCTCTGGTCTGAGGGTTCCTCCGAGCTGCTGGTCCTCTGGCCCCTCTCTCCTGCCCAACTTTGCCCAGAGGGGATCCTGCCCCCCGCCCCAATCAGGCCTGGGGTGGGGCGGCAGGAAGCTCTGCGGGCCCCTGAAGATCAAGCCCACCTTTTAGTCCTTCAAACATCTTGGTTCCGGATCCTTTGCTTGTTCATACGAATTTTAGAAACAATTTTTCTAATCTTATAAAAAACTCTCTTAGGAATGACCTCGAATTTTATCAATTTCAGGACGAGGGGTATCTTTGGGTCCACCTTCACGCAGAGGTCTGGGGAATGCAGCTGCCCGGTCGTGTCCACGCAGCGGCCACAGACGCTGGGGGCCCAGCTGGATGGCTCTGCCAAGCGAAGCTGCATCCGGAAGACTAACGGATGTGGGCCGCGGCTCCAAGAAATGGCCCACAATGGCTGTTTGACTTCACACCAATGAGTCTTCATGGGGACAGACAGCGGCAGGCTGATGCACAGAGGAAGGCTACCCGCTCAGAGCTCTGCCTGTCACTTGTGCACACGACCCTGCGTGGTAACCGAGCCCACGGGAGCCCCATGTGGCCAGAGCCTGGGGAGGGGAAAGCTGGCAGCTGATGTGAGCGAGCCAGGTAAGGGACAGAACCCGAGCCGAGACAGGCAGACCGGCAGCACGTACTTGGGGTGCAGAGGGTGCTCCCCCTGGCCGCCAGGAGTCAAAGTCAGGAGGGCAAGCCTGTCACCACCACAGTGCGCCCCTTGGTGGAGGCGGTCAGGGGCCCCACTTGGGCTTTTGTCCTGAAACTGCACCCGTGACCTGGAAAACAAGGAACCCGCGTGTCTGTCAGGGCTGACTCGTGTGACGAAGGTGGGAAATAGGCCCAAGGCCCATTCACGGCCCAGCCCCATTCGGCCTACAAGAGAGGGTGCGCCCCGCTTTCACCAGCCACTCCAGGAGAGCTGGCTCCAGAAAGTTGGTTTTCCACACAGGATTCACTGGCTGCCTTTGTCAACAATGGGCTGCGAGTGGACAAGAACATATTTTTCTTTGATCTTCTTTGCATAAAGAAGGTCTGAAAGGATCTCGAAGAACACCATAGAACATGACCACATTCCTTGTCACTCCCTGCCTGTGTAGACGGCTTAATCGCTGGTCCAAACCCCATTCTGAAAAGAATAAAAGTCTCCGCTATGGTCCCTAAAGTAACCTAAGCAGGTGGCCCACGGCCCCTGAGGCCCCCAGAGTCCCTGTAGGATGGGCTGTGTCCCCCCATCCTGGGGCAACAGTCAGGAGGGATGGGTGAGTCTGGGCCTGGTGTGAAGCAGGGGGACCGGGAGAAGTTGGGGGTCCTGGGGGAAGGCAAAGAGGTCCTTTCCTGAGGGGATTTTGTTAACCCTAAAAATAAAATAGCCAGTTACTTTACCAGCAAAATGAGTTTATTCAGGAACATTGGAGGAAGTGCAATTCCATCCACGCAACAGGGAACCATAGGCAAGTCTGAAGAGAAAGGGAAGGTCCGCTTGATTAGAGTTTAGGAGGAAACTGGGAAGGGTCCTTCCCTCACTGGAGAAGGGCTTACTGCGGGTGTGGTCAGTGCGTGGCTGCTGGGGGAGGGGCGGGGGTCAGTGCGGGGCTGCTGGGGGAGGGATGCTTCTCCTTCCCCTTAAAAGTGGGGGGGAAATTCCTATGTGAGAATGTCCTCCTTCCTCCAGCTGGTTGGGTAGCCACAGCGAGGGTCTGTCCCGCGTGTGAGCATCTTCTCCACAGCTTCCCCACTCCGTGGCCAATGAGAGAGCTTCACCGGCTCTCCGGTCCTCACCTGGCTGCGGGCAGTGGCAGCAGTCACTGTCACCGGACAGGCGGGCCGTTGAGAGTCCGAGGTGAGGCTAGTGCCCAAAGTTGTTCAGGCAAAGATGACACAAAAGAAGGGAAAAGAAACAGACAGGCAAGGTTCCGTTGGTGCGTTAGGAGCACAAAGCGTCCATCTAGATCTGCTGGCTGGAAGGAGACAGCGTGCTCCCCGGCAGATGCCCTACAGACAGGTGACAGGGTCCTGGCAGAAGTGAGGGGGCCTTGCAGCCCAGGCAGGTGAGCCCAAGTGTGGGTTCCCCAAGGCAGCAGTGGGGACCACAGGGAAGATGGCGCCGTTGCCCGATGGAGGGGTCTCGGTCAGCCTGAGTCCCTGTGACCGTGACTGTGTGGAGCGAGGTCCCACTGCAGAGGCCCCCCTTCTCTGAGCAGAGCCCCCGGCCCCGGCCCCCCTTCTCT
>NW_027397130.1:756533-770154 GCF_003265705.2 Callorhinus ursinus
CCCCGGCCCCGGCCCCCCTTCTCTGAGCAGAGCCCCCGGCCCCCGCCGGTTTGGCCATGGCATGAACACAGAGCCCCGCTGCAGCCATCAGAGGGAGGCCACCGGCTGCCACCAGGATCCTGCCACTTGCTGTTTATGTGTGCCTTCACATGCACACGTTTTTCCAAGGCAGAGCACGGTGGAAACCAGTGGAGGTTCACCAGGGCGTTCGTCCTCTGGCGATGTGGGTCTGGTCAGTGCAAGCTGGTCCCCAGGCCCAACACTGCCAAGCCTGAGACTCAGACCTGCCAACAAGGGGCCACGTGCAAAATGGGCTCCCCTCCCCAGACGGCAGCCACCCGAAGGCCTGCCTGGATGGGCAGGGGCCTCCTCCGACCACCTGGCCCCTGTCTCAGCCCTCGGCCTCACACCCAGCACTTGCATCCTTATGCAGAACAAGCAAGGATGTTTCCAACTCCTTCTGATTTAAGGATTGAGGGTCACAGACGTCCTGATGGACAGACAGCCAACCATCGGACCAGCCCTGAGCTCCCAGGAACCTGGGTGCCACTGGGGGCCGTGTGATGGGCCCGGAGGATGGAGGGGACAGCAGGAAGCAGATGGCTGGGCCGACTCTGCCCTCTGGGCACAACCACTGAGGCTCCACTCCCTTGGAACCTGAGAGGGAAGGCCTGACCTGGGAAAGGACAGGAGCGCAGACCTCCCGTCACCCCCAAGGATCTCGCCCACCTCCCAGAGGTGTCTCAGGGTGCGTGGGGCAGAAGGCTGGGCTCCCTGTGAGCCAGCCACTCTGTCCAAGGCCCTCCGCCCATTGCCAGCTTGGCTTCCGAGAAGGGGCGACCTCCCCGCCCAGGACCCACTGCCCCCACCGAACATGCCAGCTAGGGGTGAGCAAGAGTGGAGATACCCTCATCCAAGGGGACTCCTTGCCCCTGGCCAGGCCTCTCCCTCAGGAGCAGACGTGCACACATCCCTCTAGCCTCTGAACTTCATCAAACCTTCCGTCAGGTGAACCAGCGAGGTGCGGCACCCACACAGCTTGCAAAGTGCTCAGAAAATCCAAAGGCAAAATGGGAGCTAAGTGGCAGACACTCCGCAGGGGAGAGGGGTGGAGGGAGACGCACATTAAGGTTCTATCAATTCTGAGTCAGCCTGCACGCCACCGGAAAGGCACATGTAATCCCCGGGGTGCGGTGTCACGGGCGCTGCCAAGCATCTGCTGGCGAGGCCCCTTGTGGCCCCGGACCAGACTCTGAGCTGGCAGGCTCAAAGCCATCATGTTGTGAACGCGTTCAGATATTCTCTAAATATCACTGATTGTACTTTGTTAAGAGAGCATCTACTATAAGTCTAGAAATAGCAATGTATAAAATCCAGGTAACCATGTAATGAAATGAATTTCCTTATAATTATACGGAGGATGTCGTCTCTGGCTGAAAAAACAAATCACACAAATAAAAGTCTGCTATACACCATCCCTGAGAAGCACATTTAAACTAAGACACACATGGGGCGCCTGGGTGGCTCTGTCGGTTAAGCGGCTGCCTCCGGCCCAGGTCATGATTCCAGGGTCCTGGGATCGAGCCCCATGTCAGGCTCCCTGCTGAGTGGGGAGCCGGCTTCTCCCTCTCCCTCTACCTGCTGCTCCCCCTGCTTGTACTCTCTCTCTCTAATAAAAAAATAAAAAATCTTAAAAAAAATAAAATAAACTAAGACACACATAACGGTTGAAAATATCAGATTCATTTAAAACGCAGCAGCGAATACTCACACGGAAGCGTGGGCGTCAGTGTCACCGCGACCCAAGGGCTGAGAGCCCAGGCCGGCTGCAGGAGGTCCCGGAGCTCTGCACCAAAGGAAGCCCGGGGTGTGGGGCCACAGCTTGTGCCCCGACCGTCAGGTCCCGAGATGCCCTGACAGACACGACACACCGAATTCTGTGAGGAGTTTGTGTGTTTTATGAAGCAGACCTGATTCTTAATTCTCCAGAAAACACGCTTACCTCTGTCGACAGAGAAATGGAAGCGAAAATGAAAAAGAACACAGGCCTTTATTGGGGGAGGGGGGGTCTCAGGATTGCAACTCGGGGAGTGCAGACTCCGGAGCGACCAGAAGACTGTCCTGCTCACCTGGGGAAAGCAAGGGGTTCTTATGACAAGGAGGGAAGGAGTCATTACGTGATTTAGACGAAGAACAGAAGGGAAAAGAACTGCTAATTTGGGGCTGACGGGCAGAGCTGCTTCTGATTACTATTGTATTGATTATTTTACTGGTGATCACAAACAAAACTATCCCTGGTATATATTAATTTACTGTCCTAATTTACTATAATTAACTTTAATTTACTCTGGCCCTGTTCGGGAGCTCATTAGTCAGAAAGGAAAATGTTGTCTGTCACTTCAAGAAATTTCCTGCCGCCCCTCACCCCCCTCTGCACCAGCTGCCCGCCTCCAGGGGGAGAAGGGGCTGTGGGAGGTCGCCCTGCACAGATGCCTCCCCGCTATGGGAAGAGGGTTGGAAACCCTATCGCCTGTTAGCTGCATTCACTGAGCACCTACTGTGTACAGAGCAGGCGTGGGTCCACCCGGAAGAGCAGGAACGTGGCCAGAACCGAACACCCTTGGCCCCTCGCCGAAGGAAACGTGCAGGCTGGCAGCTAGCCACCTGCCCCCCACACCCCGGGCTTCACCACCCTCTGCACTGCACCCCACACCCCTGGTGGTGCCAGATCCAGTGGGATGTTCTCCCTCAGGTTTCTCTGAAGCCCGAGCAGCTGCCCAACCCAGCCGCTCTCTCAGCTCTGACCCCAGCTACGGACCTTCCTACCGCCGGCCAACACATCCAGGCTCAGACTCCCGGGATGCGGGGGCCGCCCAGGGAGGCCGGGGTGCCCGAACCTGCCCCCAGGGCCGAGGACGGCCTGCACTTTCCCAGGGCTCTCTGACCACCTGCCTCGGGCCTTCTGCTCAGAGCCCTCCCCCCAGGGCCCCTTCGGACCCTCTGGCCTTGTGGGGAGCATTCCCTGTTCCGGACAGCCACCCCATCAGCCTCAAGCCCACTGGCCCCAGGCCTGTTTGGTCCAGCCCTGGGCCAGGAGGGGAGATCAGAGGTCAAATGCAAAATAAACCACCTGTGGGGTGGACAGACAGGGGAGAGCCAAGAGTTGTCCCTTTGTTCCTGAAATGTCCTGGAGCTGAGGGTTCATCTACTCAGGCCAAGGTGGCCAAGTCCTTTTCCCAAATGGCAACCTCCATGGAGTCCAACTCCCACTCAAGGCCGAGTGAGCCTCCGAGGGGAGGGTGCCAAGCCCACCCAGGTAGCAGCCCCTGGGCTGGGCGGGTCCAGGGAACGGCTTGGAGCCCCCACCCTCTCCTGATGGCCTTGAGGTGACACTTCACCCAGGAGAGGCAATGCTGCATGCCAGGGCCCCACGGCCCTCCCCTGAGAAAGCTGGAGATCAGAAGGACGGCCTTTAAGGATCCCCACATTTGCACTCAGAGCCCAGGGCCATCTCAGGCTTTCCGGGTCCCCCCTCAACCCAACCCCCGGGGCGAGGGGCAGGGGGAGGCCCAGTCAGCCTGAGGGCTCCCTCTACTCCCCTTCTCCCCAGTCAATCCGCTTCTCTCTCTGATGTAATAAAAATTACAGTTTATTCTTTTTTTTTTAAGATTTTATTTATTTATTTGAGAGAGAGAGAGAATGGAGACAGAGCACGAGAGGGAAGAGGGTCAGAGGGTCAGAGGGAGAGGCAGACTCCCCGCCGAGCAGGGAGCCCGATGTGGGACTCGATCCCGGGACTCCAGGATCATGACCTGAGCCGAAGGCAGTCGCTTAACCGACTGAGCCACCCAGGCGCCCAAAATTACAGTTTATTCTTAAAGAACATGGTCCTCCCTGATTTTTAAAGTGCATGTCCATTGTAGAAATTTGGGAGGACAAAGAAAAAGTACAAGAAACTGCAAACACCTGTAGTTCCCTGACTCAGAGTTCATTTCTAACAGCATTTCACGCCTTTCTAGCTTTTATGGAAATCTATGTTTGTGTGTGTGTGTGTTTGTTTTATTTTTATGTTTGTGTGTTTTCAAAATGAAATTGGGGCAGGGTGCCCGGGTGGCGCTGCCCACTGAGTGTCTGACTCTTGATTTAGACTCAAGGCATGATCTCAGGGTCAGGGGATCGAGCCCCGCATGGGGCTCCGCGCTCAGTGAGGGGCCTGCTGGAGAGCCTCCCTCTGCCTCTGCTCCCCCCACTCCTGCTCTCTCTTTCTCGCTCACACATGAATGAATAAACAAATAATTAATTGAAATGCAATGCAATGCAATGCAATGAAACGAAATGAAATGGGGACAATGCTGCCTGCACAGCCTGGGTCCGGCCTCCTGGTGCTGCCGATCCCAGACACCATCACTGGACACGGCCTGGCTTCAACCCAGCCCCTCGGGCTTCACACCACGTAACTCTGTGCAACATTCTTGCAGCCGATGTTGGGCCCCGTTTCTCCCCAGACCCTCGGGTGGTCCAAGCAGCGCCTCTCCAGGTCATGCCCGGCAGGTCTCTGGAGGAGTCTCCAGCCCCCTCCCCATCCAGTGGCATGCCCGGAGGCCCCCCCCGTGGACCCCCCCACTCCAAGCAGCCCCTGGAGAAGGTCTGTCTCCGTGGTCCCCAGCTACGGAGTCTGCCTTTGTCAGAACTGCTCACCCAGAGACGCCTCTTGAAACCTCACTCCCCTCTCCCACGGGGCTCGTGGGGGGGAGAGAGGCCCCCGAGAAGGGCCTTGGGTCCAAAGGAGCTGCTGTCCCTCATCCTGGCCCGAGGACGTTAGGGACACTGGCCCTGGCCTGCCCTCTGGTGAGGCTGGGGTTAGAGTCTCCCCAGGGAAGTGTCCTAATTCTGGGGTAATTCTAGAAACTGGAGGCCGGCAGCCAAAAGGAGAGGATGGGGTGCAGGTGTGGGGGCTCCTCTTGCTGGCTCCCGAGCGTGTCCGGGTCATGCGGATGGACTCAGGGGCAGGGCAAGGCAGGCCTCAGAACGAAAGCTGCCGCTCTGGAAGGCTCTGATCACGGTGTGTTTGGAAATCCCCACACAATCTAATCCCAACTGCTGGTCCCGCCGGACTTCCTGGGGCTGGGCTAGGGTTAAGGGAAGTCTCCCTGCGCTGCCCCTGCTCAGCCCTCCACAGATATCTGCCAAGTAAACAGCTGATTAGAGGGAGGATCTGTGTTGTTGGAACAGAGCAGTTAAAGAAACCAACAAATACTGAGGACATCAAAAGGGATGTGCTACCAGACGGCCGTGCCTTGCAGGGTGAGGGTCCTGAGGGGCAGGTCTGATCGCCCGCTCCGCATCACCTGCACCCTAGCAGGGCTCAGGGAGGGCTCCCTGGGGTCTGGCAGCGGGGCTCAGGCCAGGGCCCCACCCTCCTGCTGCCCGGGAGCAGGGGAAGGCCAGGCTGGCTCAGGGATATGGGCCAGACCTGCACTCCCGCCTTCCCCAGGGGCCTGTGCCTGCCTCTGTAGCCCCCACACCCCACACGTCAGGCAGGGAGTGATGGGGTGAGCGCTCACTCCTGCACGCCCAGTTGTGCCCAGTCTGGGACAAGATGCCCACGCTGAGCTCAGACGGACTGGAACAAGGGGCATCTTGCTATTTGGGGACCAGCTGGAGGCCAAGCAGGGGGCAACAGCTGGACAGGGTAGGGGGCCCTTTGTGCCCTGAGGACAGCAGGGTTGACTCGACCTTCCCACAGCGGTGGAGACCACAGCCCAGGGTGGGAGAGGGGCTGAGGAGGCGGGGGTGGGGGGTCCTTGTGGGGCACCGGATGGTCGGAGTCACAGGTGGGCAGCTCAAAAAAATGGCCCAGGAACTCCCTCAGGGTACACGGAGGATGGAGCCCACCAACCCCATCATTGCCACCCGTGGGGAGAATTACAATCACTATGCATGTGAGTACCAGAAGGCTCCCCCCCAGAGGTGACATCAGGTGTCACCTGATGGTGATTTCGCCTTTCTTACCTACACTTTGTAAATGTTCTATAATGAACACCTTGTCATGACTGCGGGGGAGAGAGGGTTTCAATTTTTAAAATCAGCCGAGGGTGGCCGGCCGGTATTGGTGAGCCTGCCCCTTCTCCTCCACACCCCTTCCAGGCAGAGCTGCCACCCTGACCCCATTCCTGATACCACCTCAGGAAAGTAACATCGAGGTGCAGCTTCTGGGGAAGGATGTGGGCGAGTAAGGATCTCGTCCCTGGTCCAGTCGGCTGTGGCCCAGCTGTGACTGCCTAGGTGTCTGCCCCAGGTCCAGCCCTGGCCAGAACTGGACTGTGAGGCCCTTCAGCGTCTCCCGTCCGGGACCTGTGGCCGCTGATGGGGCCCCCAAACACCTGCGGTCATCCTGCCCTCAGAAGCTGCCGCATCCGAAGGGCTCACAGGAGGACCGTGCGGAAGGAGGAGTTCTGGGCACTGTGGCCAAACAGACGTGTGAGGCATCATCCTGCAGCTCACACACACATTACCTAAAGCAGCCACAAAAATACCCCCAAATTTAGTAAGAAATGTGAACTGCTTATACAAATGATGTCATAATCTGAAGAAAATAAAAAGAGCATTCAGATAAATAGAAAAATGTATGGTCTTGGTCTTGTCTAGGAAGGATCAATATTAAAAACAGGATTCTTCCAGGGGCCCCTGGGTGGCTTAGTCGGTGAAGCGTCTGCCTTCAGCTGGGGTCATGATTGTGGGGTCCTGGGATTGAGCCCCTTGTAGGGCTCCCTGCTCAGCGGGGAGCCTGCCGCTCCCTCTCCCTCCGCTCCTCCCCCTGCTCGTGCGCTCTCTCTCTCTCAAATAAATAAAATCTTTTTAAAAAATGTGAGTCTTTCTAAAGTGAAACTATAAAAACAAAACGCTGTGGTGGCTCAGGACAAAAATAAACAGATGTTTGAGGAAAGAGATTTCACAAGGAAAACAACACGCTGAGCTGTGGATTCCGCCAGAAGCAGAAATAGTACGTGAGTCAAGAATTTACAATTAGTCTTACATTTTAAAACTTTAAAATTTTCTAAAACAGATAAATTATAATTAGATTAAGTTAGACAAAAGAGAACAAGACAATAACAAAGAACCAAGCAACAATCTTGGATGAGAAAAAGAAGGGGACAGAGAGCAGCCCAGGTGTGCTGAGGGGTGAGGCAGCCATTGATAAAAGTGAGATATTGGGGCACGTGGGTGGCTGAGTCGGGTAAGCGTCGGCCTTCGGCTCAGGTCATGGTCCCAGGGTCCTGGGATCGAGTCCCGCATCGGGCTCCCTGCTCAGCAGGAAGTCTGCTTCTCCCTCTCCCACTCCCCCTGCTTGTGCGCTCTCTCTGGACAATAACTAAATAAAACCTTAAAAAAAAAAGTGAGATATTGTCCACTTACCAGAGATGCACCTAACGCCTGCGGACACACAGCAGCTGAAAGGAAAAGTCTGGAAAAGGATCAAGAATATTTTAACCAAAGGGAGTTGGTGTACTGATATCAGACAAAATAGACTCTGAAATAAATTGGATGATCGAAGTGCAGAGGGTCACTGATGATAAAGTCTCAACTTAGCAAGAAGATAGATCAATTTAGAATCTGAAGGCATCCAATAAAATCACTCCCAAATATACGGTCAAGGATTTTGCTAGAACTGCAGGGTAATCGACAAGCCCCCATCATAGTGAGGGATTCCGACCCACTCCTCAATTATCGACAGCTCGAGCTGATCAAAATCGGCAAGTACAGAAGAGGGCATGCTTCCCCACTGACCACCTTGGCATGAGGGGCACCGTCAGGGAACACACGTACATCTCAGGACGCTGGAGGCATATTCACATTGTGGGTCCATTCAGAGATGGGGGACCCAGGCGGTGAATGAAGCTAGAGTGGGGTCACCAGCTGGTAAATACAGGCTTGGGGAGCGTAAGAACACGGTGCTGACCAGTGTTTTCAGCTCGATAGGAAATCACAACTGAAACCCCAAATTCCAGGAACCCAAAGAACGAAAATGAAAGCCCACACATCATGTGATGCAGCCGAAGCTGTGATCTGAGGAAATGGAGGGGATAGGAAATCCTCCAGAGAGGGAGGAAGGGGGAAATGAAGGAGCCGAGCGCCTGTCTGCAGACCGGATCCCAGGACTGTATGAAAATGGGAAGGGTACACACATGGGATATATGTGTGAGTGTTTGTACACACAGAATATTTCCAGAAAGTTAGGAGGACGTGTCCACAGCATCGCCTCTGGAGAATGAAGCGGGGGTCGCCATGAGACACACCAGCTCCTTTCATTGTTCCTTCCTGGAACATCTGAGTGGTTTTGTAAGGTTTCTGTACTACTTCCAAAATAAACAAACTTGGGGCGCCTGGGTGGCTCAGTCGTTAAGTGTCCGCCTCCGGCTCAGGTCGTGGTCCCAGGGTCCTGGGATCGAGCCCCGCATCGGGCTCCCTGCTCCGCGGGAAGCCTGCTTCTCCCTCTCCCACTCCCCCTGCTTGTGTTCCCTCTCTCGCTGTGTCTCTCTGTCAAATAAATAAATAAAATCTAAAACAAACAAACAAACAAACTTATTTCACTTTCAAGATACCTAAGTGCTTTACCTGGGTACACATTTACATCAAACTCCCCAGGGCGTCTGGTTGCATGGGGACAAAAGAGTCTCAGCCCTCAGCTGACGCTCAAGGTCCCGCACCGCGTGGGGCCCTCCTACCCTCCCTCCTGAACAGCCCCATGCCTCAGGGACTTGGCGGTCACCAGCCGCTGCCCAGGAGCCCCTGCTGAGTTGAGGGACCCTGGGCAATGCCAGCTGTGATGGGAAGGAAAGGCCGACTTGGGAGGTGGCCTCAGGGACGAGCCCCTCCTTCAGGTCCAGGGGCAGTGCCTGGGGGGCTGGGGGGGGGGCAGGCACAGAGGCCTAGGGCAGGTGGCATTTAGGTCCCAGGCTGGGTGATCATTTGTGGGGCCTCCCTCAAGAGCTTCGTTGGCCTCTGGGTGGGGGCAGGGGCTTCTGGCCTCTGTACCCCTCCATGGAGGTGCCATCTTCCTGTGAGGATGACCAGCTCTGAGCTTTCTCTGCCCACCAGACAAAGGTTAGTCCTTTGGAACATCTCCCTGCCCTGGGTGTAAGCTCCCAGGACTGTCTGCAGGCCAGATCCACACACCAGCCCCTCAGTGAGGAGGAAGCTGAAGCTTGCAGAGTTTAAACGGGTTGGTCAGTGGCGAGTGGCAACGAGGCGGGTGACCACCTCTGGGTCTGTATTAACTGAAGCTGGGCCCCGGCTGGCTAGCCTTGGAAAGCTGGGCCAGGCTCCAGGACAGCACAAAGGACAAACACCTGGACACCAGCAAAGCTTCCACACCGGTCTCCTTCAAAGACTTAAGGAGAAACTTTCACCTTAGTGATTTTTATAATAACCACCAAAACCATGTGTATGTGAGAAATGAACAAATCCCCACTTCCAAACTTCTCTTTGGGACTGACCTCACACAGGTGCACCCCTGGGACACCTGACCTCGTCCGGGATGTGTCTCCCCACCCGCCGCAGGACCCTCAGTGGGGAGAAGCTGGGAGGAGGGCCTCGTTCTGGCCAAGAGTTAACCAAAAGCAGTTTGACCTTTTAACTGTGTGCCCCCCCCCCCCGCTCCTACTCACTCCTGCCAGCAGCCCCCCTGCTCCCCCCGCCCCCGACTACCTCCAGGTGTAGTCTGGACCCCACTTGCTTTTGAGACAACTCTCAGGCTTCACACGCTCCTGTGCATTCTCAGCGGGGCACAGCTGGCTCTGCGTGTGCGTGCGTGCGGTGCGCACAGGCGAGGACCCGCGGGCTCCCCTGGTCCATGCAGGGAAGCGAACCCACCCACCCCAAAGGAGCATCTGGTCAGCTTTCCTGGAAAAACGCCCCCCGCCCCGGCTGTTTTGCTGTTTTCCTGTTTTCTAATGAAGCGCTTTTAAATAAAGATATAATAAAGAACTACCAAGAAAGTCGTAAACCTTTTCTGTGAATTCAGGGCAGTTCCCAAGACTCCAGTGACTTCCCCGAACTCGGGGTTTCCCTCCTGTATCTAGGACCTGGGTGCGTATCCCGGTTCCTCCTTCCCGCAGCCTCCTCCCCTGGCTCCGCCCTCACCGAGCGCCCGACTCTCCTCTCCGCCCGCAGCGCGCAAAGACCGGCGGCAGCAGCCGGTGGCCCGGGGCAGAGGCGCGCGCGGGGAGCCGGGGCGCAGGTGAGGGCGCGCGCGCAGGGAGTGGGCACGCAGGAAAGGGGCGCACGAGCCGGGCACGTGGCGGGGGCGTCCCGCGGTCGAAGGGCTCCGGGTACTGGGGATGGAGACCCCGGAGCGCTGGGCTGACCCTCACCCGCAGACGTGCGGCCCCGAGTGCCCCGCCAGGGTCCGTGGGCCAGGGAGCAGGGGGCAAAGGGTGCGCGCCGTGGGGGGGAGGAGAAGGGACGGAGGCCGCCGGTCGCACCGGGGACCTGCCTCTCCGCTGCGGACACACAGGCTCGGCTCTTGAGAGGGCAGGGAGGTCGCATCCCGGGCTCCCACAGACCCACACTTACACGCGTGTGCACTCACATTCGCGGACTCACACGCCCATGATGCACACACACTCACACACACACACCGGTAAAAGAGAAATGAGCCGCCTGAGGCTTCCCCGACCCGGGAAGGGGTCCTGCGCCTGGAAAGCCGGGAGAGGAGCCAGTTTCCCCAGAGTGAATTTTTTAGCGGCCCCTTTCCGTGCTCCCCTTCACATTTGGTTTGGCAGCAATCTCTAAATTCAATGCATCACCCACTGCTGTTTAATGATCTGCGGCATGGAAACCACTTGCCAGGCCTGTGGGTAGAGGAGTCAGAGCCCCTGGGAGGCCCTCCTGGCCCTGGGTTGTGACAGTGAGGGTGGGCGGCAGGTGTGCTTTTGGCCCCTCGGTCCAGGGGAGGTGGCTCCGGGGCTGGTAGTGGGGAAGAGGGTTCTCAGAGCAGGAGGCTTGTGCGCCCAGCGGGAGGCCGCCAGGCAGAGGGCTGATGGAAGTGTTTCCCCGCCCAGGCCCCAGGCCTAGAGGACTTTACTGCCCAGCTGGAGACCCCTCCCAGCCCCAGCAGCAGGGGGGTTCCCTCCACCCCAGCTCAGGTTGGGGCTCCACAGCCTTTGCAGGCTGCAGCTGTCTCCCAGAGCGCTTGGTCACCTCCCACACAGCCAGCTCAGCCTCCTGCCCCGGATTTCCATGTAAACTCTGAGCCCCCTGCCGCAGGGGAGAAAGTGGCACCAGCCCCTCTTTGGTGCTGTGGGAGTGGAGGACCCCTACGCACCCCCGGGCCGCTCCCTCAGTTTTCCCTCTTCCCAGACTGGGACAAGTTCCCGGCAGCAACACGCACTTTCCAGATCGTGTCACTGACTCCCAAGGGTGAGTAGCTCCAGAACCCATGAGTCATCCTTGGTCGGGGACCCACAAACGCCGGCTGTATCATTCCCATCCGGGTAGGCAGACGCCGGTCCTGGGGTGATAATCGGAGAGAAACCTGCACCGT
This sequence comes from Callorhinus ursinus, assembly GCF_003265705.2. NCBI lineage: Eukaryota > Metazoa > Chordata > Mammalia > Carnivora > Otariidae > Callorhinus > Callorhinus ursinus. The sequence continues at coordinate 768,079 of NW_027397130.1, forward strand.
CGCGTTCACTTTGCCCTCCAGCTTGCGCCCCACGTTCGGTCCCCCTGCTCCGCACAAGCTTCTGTCTTCTTGCCTGTCCCTTTCCCCGTCATGTCCTGGTCTCCCTCCCTCTGGTTTTTCTCTCCTTTGCTGTGTTGGCGGCAACATTCTTCATACGTATGTCCCCAGTATTGCACGGAACATGTAGTACAAATCTGATACTCAAATGTAACTGGGTGTCTGTATTGTGCCTGGCAAGCCCAGGGAGGAGCCTGTTTCACCAGAGTGAATTTTCTCCTAGTGAATTCCCCAAACCACCTGACTCCTGGGCTTGGTTACTCTTGAATCCAATGCTGAGCAACAGCCAGGGGTTGGGTCAGCCAGGGCCTGGGGGCAGATGGACACAGCCACCACTGGGCAGGAAGAGCTTGGCTCAGTACCGTCAGGGGCCTCCAGGACCCAGTCACTGAGGTCTGGAGGCCCAGCTGGCCTCCCCAGCAATGAGTTTTGCTGTCCAGTGGTCCAGGTCTCATGCTGTGTAAGGGCTAATATCCAGAGATGGCCAGGACTGGGCTCTGTTCGTCACAGACAAATGAATGGGCAGAGCCAGCACACCAAGGGGCAGGAGTTAGACCTCTGCTGCCTTTGGCTCTGTGCCCAGAGAGTGGCCGCCTGTGACTCAGGGCTGAAAGAGCAAAGTCCCTGGAATCACATCCAAACTGGACTCAGACTACCTCCCCACCTCCCAGTAAAAATAGGATTCCCCAGAGCTGAGAGCAGGAGTGCCGAGAGAGGTGGAACAGTGCCGTGAGCAGTGAGGGGAAAGCCCGTCTGGCTCCCTGCCCTGCCCTCTGATCTCTGGACTATTCCAAGGGGAGCCAGCTGAGCTGGAGACTGTCCTCACAGATAAGCCTGGGGTTCAGCATTGGCATCCATGCCACGGGCCCAGCTGAGATCTATGCCCTGATCCAAAGGGAGGACCCCTAGTCAATAATAAAAGCCAGGTGGAGCCCAGGACAGCTGTGGGAGCCCAGAAGGGCTCAGGGTGGCAGGTTGTGCAAGAGGATGTTGGAAGCTTCCCAATCTCTAGTCCAGATCCCCATCTCCAGTCCGGATCCCCAATCTCTAACTCTAGTCCAGATCCTCCATCTCCAGTCCGGATCCCCAATCTCTAACTCTAGTCCAGATCCCCATCTCTAGTCCAGATCCCCATCTCTAGTCCAGATCCCCCATCTCTAACTCTAGTCCAGATCCCCATCTCTAGTCCGGATCCCCAATCTCTAACTCTAGTCCAGATCCCCATCTCTAGACTGGATCCCCCATCTCTAACCCTAGTCCTGATCCCCCATCTCTAGTCCAGGTCCCCAATCTCTAACTCTAGTTAAGATCCTCCATCTCTAGTCCAGATCCCCAATCTCTAACTCTAGTCCAGATCCTCCATCTCTAGTCTGGATCCTCCATCTCTAACTCTAGTCCAGATCCTCCATCTCTAGTCCGGATCCCCAATCTCTAACTCTAGTCCAGATCCCCATCTCTAGTCTGGATCCCCCATCTCTAACTCTAGTCCAGATCCCCATCTCTAGTCCGGATCCCCAATCTCTAACTCTAGTCCAGATCCCCATCTCTAGTCCGGATCCCCAATCTCTAACTCTAGTCCAGATCCCCATCTCTAGTCTGGATCCTCCATCTCTAACTCTAGTCCAGATCCTCCATCTCTAGTCTGGATCCTCCATCTCTAACTCTAGTCCAGATCCCCATCTCTAGTCCAGGTCCCCAATCTCTAACTCTAGTTAAGATCCTCCATCTCTGGTCCAGATCCTCCATCTCTAACTCTAGTCCAGATCCCCATCTCTAACTCTAGTCCAGATCCCCATCTCTAGTCCGGATCCCCCATCTCTAACTCTAGTCCAGATCCCCATCTCTAGTCCAGATCCCCAATCTCTAACTCTAGTCCAGATCCTCCATCTCTAGTCTGGATCCTCCATCTCTAACTCTAGTCCAGATCCCCATCTCTAGTCCGGATCCCCAATCTCTAACTCTAGTCCAGATCCTCCATCTCTAGTCCAGGTCCCCAATCTCTAACTCTAGTCCAGATCC
>NW_027397130.1:770164-800398 GCF_003265705.2 Callorhinus ursinus
TGGTCCAGATCCTCCATCTCTAACTCTAGTCCAGATCCCCATCTCTAACTCTAGTCCAGATCCCTCATCTCTAACTCTAGTTCCAGATCCTCCATCTCTAGTCTGGATCCTCCATCTCTGGTCCAGATCCCCCATCTCTTGTCCAGTTCTTTTTGTTTTTAACTTTTTTTTTTAATAGTCTCCACACCCAGTGTGGGGCTTGAACTCACGGCCCTGAGATCGAGTTGCATGCTCTACTGACTTCCACCCAGTGCCACAGGGACTGTGATGGAGGATGTGACACCACCCCAAGGCGGACACAGTTTAGAGGGGAAAAGGGGAGCAACTCAGTTATCCCCTTATCCTAAGTCTGGAACCAGGGGATTTCACAAAGAGGCAGGACCTCTCCCAACACAAGGAGAGTGTGAAGAGTGACCCACAGATGCCTGTGAGTGAGGGGAGGGCCATCCAGAGCCTGGGAGGAAGGTTTCGGTGGGGGAGGACTTTGGGCAGTGGGAAGAGAAGGCTGGAGTCCCAGCCAGTGCCCATCTTGGAGCCCGTGCCCTCAGTGAGCACAAACTCTAGCCTCCCTTGGAGGACATGGCGGAAGACGAGACAGATCCAGGGACCACGGGAGGGTGCCGGTGGTGGTAGGGAGTCCATGACACTTCCTGGCTTGTCTTGTAGCCAGTTCATTGCACAGTAGAAAAACGTATAAATAGCACATCTAACGATCACTACAGATGTGTATTTCTTAAGGTGAGGCCAGAGTAGATAATAAGATTTTAAAAATTAGTCAATGTAAAATAATTGTTAGGATTGGGGGATACATGGTGTTTTAGAAACTGCAGAGGCTGGGAGCGGGTGGGGCGGGGAGGCTGATGAGGCCTGGAAGGCTGGCGGGGCCGGCCCCGGCTGGTATGCTTCCCTCAGCAGGCAGACGAAATACCTGGGAGCAGAGGGTGACCGGGCCAGGACTGCCTGGGGCTCGGGGCACCCTGCACCCCATCTCCTCCAGGGGCCGTGCCCTGGTTGCAGAAGGTCAGCATCTCCCACACCCAGCTGCCTCAGGTGACAGAGCGAGGCTGCCTGCTTTTCACTTTCCTTTTGCTCGTCAACACACACACACCCTCTCAAAGTCCAGGGAGGGCAGGTCACCTTCGCTGAGGTGACCAACTCTCCATGTCGCCTGGTCCAAGTGAGGACCAGAAGGGAGACCCTGGGCAGGGAGGCCGCTCAGGTCCACAGAGACTGATCACCTGCTGCATGCAGAGCATGTCTGCGGGCCTGAGGGGATCACAGAGAGGGTGCGTGTGCTCACGTGCGCCTGTGTGTGTTGGGGGGGGTGCGGCTGTGTCTCAGGGGGCCGGGGAGCCTGCGTGGGATCACAGAAGACCCCACAGAGACGGCCCTGGCTCTGCGTGGAGTGAGGCCCTGGTGCAGGATTGTGAAACAGCCCGTTCATTTGTTTATTCTCAGTCAACATCCCCACAGTTTACTTGGAACTCGAAACATGCCCCTAAGTTTACTGAGAAGGATAAATATCCGGCAATGGTCAGGACAATGGCGTGATGAGGGAGGTTTTGAGGGGAAGGGCCTCGTTCCGAGTACTGCAGACCCGTGGGTATCTCCTGCCTTTCCTGCTAAGTCCTGAGGTCGCGCCTGACGCCTGGGGTGGAAATACACGCATGTCTGGACGGAGGGCGCAGAGGCACGTCCGCTGGGCATTCAGTGCACACCAGGCCACCAACGGGAGACTCACTCAGTGCCCAGGACGAGGGGCTGGCCGCCCCGGTGGCCGTCTGCTTCTGGCTCCCGTGTGAATCCTGCCCGCTGCGCTGGGGACTCCTGCCCGCTAGCTCGGGTGTGCCTTCGCCTATCCGAGCAGGGCTGGAGCCTGGGTCAGCCGGCCTCCCCTGGAGTGTGCTCTCTCACCTCCAGCCAGAGGAGAGCTTGGCCTGCCTCCTTCCACCCCCAAGACGGGGGGACCCCGACCCACGTTGGAGCGCCAGGGAAGCACACCCGAGGCTGTGCTGAGGTTGGCCCGGGGCAGCAGAGAACAGACAGGTGCACCGAGGACCAAGAGGGGACCACCGGGGGGATGCCCTGGCCCCCATCACAGGAGGCGGACACTGGGAAGCTCAGGGAAGACTTGAGGCCACTGCAAAGGCCCCTGCAGACTGTTCTCGAAGCCGGAGACCAGAAACACCACGGCGCCTGCCTAGGGCCTCCTCTACGGCCCGGCCGGAGGCGAGACGCCAGAGACCGGGCTGGTGCTCGGCCCGCACCGTGACCCGCGGCTCCGTGGTAGCCCTGCGCACAGCCCGGCTTGGGGGTAGGGCAGTGCCCGCGCAGATCTCTCCCTCAGGCTGACGCGGAGGGCTCTGGCCACCGGCCTGGGAGAGGCCACTGGGATCAGCAAGGGTGCCTGTGGGCCACTGGGCACCGCTTTGAGAGGATTTGTGTAAGGGGGGTGAGAGAAAGGAAGAAAAAATGTGTGTCTTCCAATTCAAGAGAAGTTATTTTTAATAATGCTTGGGGAAAACTGAGCAAATCTTACCTGAGGGGCCAGGAAAAGCCCCAGCACAGGGAGTTTTGATTCCTCTTTCTAGAACCTTCCATCCACGTAAGCAGCATTTAATGAACTGTTTGTGCCTGATCTTGGCGATTGCTGACAGGCATCGACACCAACAAGGATGCCACTGGATCGCATCCAGCTGTGAAATCTCTGCGTCTTTCATGTTATTCAGAGCAGATTCATTCGGGCGGGATCCGGGCAGCCGCCCCTCTCCAGTCATCAGGAAATTCTGGTTCTAAGAAGAAAATTGATTTCAGTTATGTTAAAACATTCTCATGGAGAAACAAACCTGTAAAGAAAGATAAACAGAGCAGAGGAGAGAACCTGCCTTCCCAGGGTGAACACAGCTGACAAAGCGACTGGAAACTTTGGGGTTGGCAGCGTCCTGGGCGAGTCGCCCACGGGCAGAGAGGTGGAATGGAGGGGATGGTGTGTGCCACTCTCGGGATGCCTTGGGCACAGCCCACTTTCTTGGAAGAAAGCAGCGTTGGACCCTGTCACGCGACCCTTGCAAAATGGCTTTGAGGTGATTCATGATTCGAATGTGGAAATCCAGTTTGGCAGTCCGTGGATTCCCCACGGACTGGGAGGCTTCTGCAAAAGGGCACCTCAAACAACAAACAAATAACACTTAAACGAAACCTTGAAGCTTTCAAGGACAACACAGGATGACATAAACACGTAGGGTCTTGTTATTCCAGAAACGATCCAAGGAGAAATGACGGAGTAGGCGCACGTTTGCCTTGAGGATAACAGTTTGTTTCTGTAAAACCTAAGTCTCACAAACCCATAAGGGGAAGACGGACAACCCGAGAAAAGTAGGCGGAGTTTGCAAAGGCCGCGGCAACATGGACACCCAAAGGGCGGGGGGCCAGGGTGAGATGGACGTCCCGAGGCACCAGGCCCTGTCAGGGCCACAGAGACAGGCCTGGGGGGAGGGCGGCGCTGGGGGGCGGCCCTCACCAGGGTGCGGGCCCCGGGGAGTGGGGCTTTAGGCCTCCCCCAAAGGGCACAGCAAGGTGAGACCCAGATGCGGAGTAAGGTAACCCGACCCTAAAGGCTCCCTCCACGCCCGGGGCTTGCGCGTGATTGTCTGGGTCCAGAGAAAGCTGGAGTCACTGGGTCACTGGGTGCTGCAGGCTCAGGGGCAGGGGGTCGTGTGCGCGTCCTCGGCGGCCGTGACAAAGGACCACAACCTGGGGGTTCAAAACAACAGATGTTTGTTTTCTTTTACTTTTTTAAAAGATTTTACTTATTTATTTGACAGAGAGATAGAGAGAGAGAGAGCACAAGTAGGCAGAGAGGCAGGCAGAGGGAGAGGGAGAAGCAGGCTTCCCGCGGAGCAGGGAGCCCGACGCGGGGCTCGATCCCGGGACCCTGGGATCACGGCCTGAGCTGAAGGCAGACGCTTAACCGACTGAGCCACCCAGGCGCCCAGATGTTTGTTTTCTCACAGTGGTGGAGACCAGGAGCCCCAAATCAAGGTGTGGGCGGGGCCGCGCGCCCTCCAAGGCTCTAAGAGAGGACCCTTGTGTCTTCCAGCTTCTGGTGGCCAGTCTCTGTCCCCGTGGTCTGGCGGCGTTCTCCCGGTGTGTCTCTGTCTCTGTCCAGATTTCCCTCTTCCTCTAAGGACACTAGTCATGTTGGAGTCAGAGCCCACCCTACTCCCATGCGATCTTGTCCTAGTAATTAGGGATGCAAAGACCCTCTCTCCAAACAAGGTCCCGTTTGCGGGCTGTGGGCGGGCGTGTCTTCTGGGGGCCGCCATTCACCCCATACACACGGTATGGAGGGAGAGGGAGGGAGGGTTGGGGCGGGGTGTCTGTGATAAGGGTCTCCTCAAACAGGCTTCCTGTCTGGGCACAGGGAGACCCGTGAGAGCCGGGCGCAGAGCGGCCGCAGCTTCTGCGGGGGAGGGCGTCCTTCCGGCGGTTCTTCCTTCTTCAGCTTCTCTCTGTTGCTTTTCCAAGTGTGATGCACGTATACTGAGAAGAAAAACGGTCCTTCTTGCCTTACGTTCGAACTACAAACAAGTTTAGAAAAATCAAGCAAAGGGGTGCCTGAGGGGCTCAGTCGGTGGAGCATCTGACCCTTGATCTCAGCTGAGGTCTTAAACTCAGGGTCATGAGTTCAAGCCCCATGTTGGGCTCCACACTGGGCGTAGAGCCTACTTCAGAAAAATAAAAGGGGGAAGAAAAGTCAAGCAAAGGAAGTGCGGAGACAGCAGCACCAGCCCCCACCCCAGGCCCTCCTGGAATGCGGCCACGCCTGGTGAGGCATGTGTGACTCAGCTCCCGGGTGAGTTACACCCCATTGTCCTGGGGCTGGGCCTGGCAAGGTTGCAAAGGGAGGCCCATCTACCAGAAACAGCCCCTGTAGCCTGTTACACCACCAGACACTACTGAATCAGGGGCGCCTGGGGGGCTTAGTCAGTTTAGCGACTGACCCTTGGTTTCGGCCCAGGTCATGACCTCGGGGTCGTGGGATCGAGCCCTGAATGTGGCTCCACGCTCAGCACAGAGTCTGCTTCTATCTCTCTCTCCTTCTCCCTCTGCCCCTCCCCCTGCTCATGCGCTCTCTCTCTCTCTCTCTTTCTCAAATAAATAAAATCTTTTATTTTTTTATTATTTTTTTAAGATTTTATTTATTTATCTGACAGAGAGACAGCTAGAGAGGGAACACAAGCAGGGGGAGTGGGAGAGGGAGAAGCAGGCTTCCCGCGGAGCAGGGAGCCCGATGCGGGGCTCGATCCCGGGACCCTGGGATCACGACCTGAGCCGAAGGCAGACGCTTAATGGCTGAGCCACCCAGGCGCCCCATAAATAAAATCTTTTAAAAAAAAGAAAAGAAAAGAAACTGCTGAATCAAGCTTCTCTGGGTTTTAGGAATGAACAGAGGGGCAAAAGCAATGGAAAGCCAGGGAGTGATTCCCCGGAGGCTTGGGAAGGGGTGTGCCCCGGGTGCATGTCAGGGTCCAGGTCAGAGCTTGGCATGAGCCTCCTGGGCCCCGATCGCTGGCCTGGCCTGCACCAGGGGTAAGAAAGGCACCCGAGGACCGCAGTGAGCAGCTCTGGGCACTGTTACATTCAACGGATATCCATCCATGGATGGACAGCTGCCTGGCGGGTTGTGTAGCAGCTTCTTCTAACTTGTGAAATTTAGGAACACAGTTACTAGAACATTCCTAAGATGCCAGGCACATACAGCACATTGGCCAAAACCCTTGGTCGCAGGGACTCAGGGTCAGTGTCCTTGGGAGAAGGGCACATACGCACACAGGGGCCACTCAGCTCAGCACAGGTCCTCGCCCCCTGGGAGCCCAGAGCACCAGGACACCTGCGGGCACACCACACCCTGTATGCAACCCACCCCAGGATCCCAGAGCCCTGTGTGGATTGAGAGAGAAGGAAAGCCTCCATCCATCAGCCTGGCTGTCTGTCAGTCTATCCCTCCTTATCTGTCTCTGGGGAGGACAAGCCAGCTTGGGCCAGGCCTGGGCCTGTGCACCCAGCCTGTGCCCGGGTCCCCTCCCCCCACCCCCCGAGTGTGGCCGCCCACCCAGAGCCCCTGGGGCTGTGCCATTCAGGAAGCCAGGAGCGCAGGAGGTGGTTTGCATTTAACATTCTTGAAACTCTCTTCCCATCCCAAATTAGATGTTTCTTTCAAAAGCTGGATCTAGCCATTTTCCTTTCATGGTGAGGTTGTGCGGAGCAAGGTAGGCCTTCTCTCGCTGCTCCAAGGCCCCCAGATCAGTGGGTTTTCACATAAGACCCCACCGGGAAACCCACCAGGAACCCCTGGGTTGGCTGATGGGGTCAAGATGGGAGGACAGGCCCGCCTGCTCAGGCCCCCAGGGATCTTGGGGAGCTCGACACAGCAGCACAGAATGGGGGTGCTCTGTGGCCCTGGTGGGGCTGGGGTCATTCCTGCCGGCGCGACTCCCCTTACTGGGGTCAGGACTGGGCCTGGTCACCGGTGGCCCCAAGTGCCTGGAGGCCATTAAGTCCAAAGTTCCTTGTGCTGCTGGCCCTGGTGCCCCATTCTCCCCAAACAGCTGAATTCAAAACCAAAGGGTCCCGACCGTATGACATTCTGGAAAAGGCAGAACTATGGAGACACCAGGAAGACCAGGGGTTGCCGGGTGTCGGGGGAAGGGGGTGAGCAGGGGGAGCACAGGGTTTTGGGACAGCTCTGTGGGGGACATAATGATGGATGCGAGTCATTATGCATTTGTCCAAACTCCCCTTGCGTTCGACACACGAGTGAGCCGTGAAGTATGAGAAGTAGGGACTTCAGGCAATGACCGCGTGTCCACAGATTGTGATGTGTGAGCCACGACAGTGCTCACACATGCCGACTCTGCACTTTCTGCCCAATTTTTCTGTAAATCTAAAACTGCTCAAAGACAAAACAAAAAGTCTGTTATTATTTTTCAATCAAAAGGTCAACCAATGGTCTGGCAAGCAATTTTAAAATACTTTTAAATAGGGGCGCCTGGCCGGCTCAGTCGGCGGAACGCGGGACTCTTGGTCTCGGGGTTGTGAGTTCGAGCGCCACACTGGGTGCAGAGTTGATTTAAAAATAAAATCTTAAAAATGAATATATAAAATAAGATACCCAGAAAAAATGTCACATTTAATGGAGGCCAAGAGGGTCTCGGAAGCCCGCAGTGGGTGCTCGCGTGGGAGGAGACGGAAGGCCCGCTGTGTGAGTCCCCCAGGAGAGGGCTCCTTTTGTTGACAAGAGCGTGTCCCCTGAGGGGGTCCCAAAAGGCAGCAGGGGCCCCCCAGCCGAGGAAAGTACGAGGGCGGGGAGGTCTGGGGATGGTGTCAGATCCCAAGTGGGCAGGACCCGTGTCCACGGGAGCACAATTCGGGCCAGTTTTGCACATTTTGTTACGATCCTGATGCTGTCAGCAGGTCTCTCTCCCAGTGGCTTCCCTCCTGGCTTGTCCGTGCTTCTTGTCTGTCGTCAGCGGCCAGCACCGTGCACGTTTTAAAGGTACAGAGAAGGTGCAGGAGAAGAGGCGGGGCGGGGGCTCTGGCATCCGGGCACCGCTGGTCAGGGAGGAGCTCAGGACTGCTGCCCGCCCCTGGCCAGGCTGCAGCCTGGGAGACCTCTGACCCTGCGGCTTTCCTTCCTCCAGAGAGGGTCCCAAGAGCCAATGAAGAGGACGCGGGACCCCTGAGGCCTCCTGTCCCGCTGGCCATGCTCACCTTGACATTCCCCCTCTCGGTGCCCCAGATGCTCTGGACCATCCTCCTGACCGCCTCCCTGAGTGCTCAGAATGGAAGTAAGTCTCCGGATCCCACCCTGTCTGCTGGGGGGCCCAGCGAGGGGGTGGGGGAGGGCGAGGCAGGGGTGGGAGGAGCAGATTCACATCAGGCCCAGGCGGTGTCCATGGCCCTGGGGAGAGGGGCTGGCCCAGCACCCCTGGGCCGTGATGGGATGAGCCAAGTTCCGCCATGGATGGCAGACGGGGATACCCGCTCCAGCACCCAGTGATGACCGTCAGAACATGGGGGTGGCCAAGAGCGTGTCCAGGTTCCAAGGGAAAGAGGGTCCTGGCCAGTCAGTGACAAGTGCTGCGGCCGGAGGAGGGGCAGCAGGACCAGCCTGAGGGTTCGTCTCCGCTCTGGTCCCGGATCCCTCCTTGGGCCAGCAGCTCCCGTATCCCCTGGGAGCTTGTTAGAAATGCAGGCTCTCGGGACACGCTCGGCCCTGCAGAATCAGGACCAGTCCACGCACACGGCTCCAGGTCAGGGCAGTGCAGTGGAACCACCTGAGGGGCTCCTCAAACGTGCCGGTCCCCAGGCGCACTCCAAACCGGTGGAAGAGAATCACAGGCAGAGGGAGCTTCTGTAACTACTCCAGCAGTTCCCCGGTGCGGTCAGGGTGGGGCACCCCCGGGCCGGATCCCAGCACATCTGGGCAGGAAACCCGTGAGCCGCAGAGGCCCCTCGTCCTGGAGCCCTGCCCCCGGGGAATTGGACAGATGAGGGCAAGTCCTGCCCGGCCCTCCGGTGTTCCAGCCCTCTGCCGGGCTCTGACAGCCCCGAGTCAGCCTCCCACGTGGGCGTGATGACAGCTCCTGCAACCAGGGTGGAGGGCTCTGTCCCGGCCTGGGGTCCCCCACCCAGCGGCCCCTCTATAGATGGAGTGGGGTTGCTTTAGAGTTGTTTGAATTTTTATGACAGGTGTGTGTTTATGTAGCACTTTGACAATTTTGTAAAGATGCAGAGAAGGCATTTTATTTTTTTTATTTAAATTCAATTAGTTAATATATACTGTATTATTGGTTTCAGAGGTAGAGGTCCGGGATTCATCAGTCTCATATCACACCCGGTGCTCATCACATCACGTGCCCTCCTCAGCCAGTGACCCTATGCCCCCTCCGCTCCCCGCCAGCCACCCTCAGTCTGCCTCCTGTGCTTGAGAGTCTCTTATGGTGTGTCTCCCTCTCTGGTTTCATCGTGTTTTATTTTTTCCTCTCTTCCCCTATGTTCCTGTTTTGATTCTTAAATTTCACATATGAGTGAGATCATATGATTGTCTTTCTCTGACTGACTTACTTCACTCAGCATAATGCCTTCCGGTTCCATCCACATCATTGCAAATGGCAAGATTTCATTCTCTCTGATGGCTGCATAGTATTCCATTGTCTACACAGACCACCTCGGCAGAGAAGCCATTTTATTTTACTTTATTTTTATTTTTTTAAGATTTTTATTTATTCATTTCAGACACAGAGATACAGAGAGAGAGAGAGAGAGAGAGAGAGCATGAGCAGGGGGGAGAGGCAGAGGGAGAGGGAGAAGCGGGCTCCGCGCCGAGCCAGGAGCCCGATGTGGGGCTCGATCCCAGGACCCCGGGATCATGACCAGAGCCGAAGGCAGACGCCTAACGACTGAGCCACCCAGGCGCCCCAAGAAGGCATTTTAAAACCCCTCCTCAGAACAAACACTCCAGTGGCTGAGGGGGACAGTGGGGGGACTCGGGTCAAGTTCCTGCCATGGACAGGCATGTGGAGGTCTTCCGTCCTTGGGGCCTTGACCGGCCCCGCTGTAGCCCCGTTCTGGAACACGGGGAGTTTCCTGCTGGCTCCCACAGCCTCCCTGAATCGAGCTCTCTCTCCACTCTGCTGCCCGCCGACCCGTGCCCGCTGGCTGAGCCGCCCTGGCTGGCTGCGCTCACAAGGTACAGGTTGTGACTTCGGCCTGGGAGGAGCCCACTGTGCCCCAACACTCCGGGTTTGCTAGGCCCGTGCCTGCCTTGCAGAACTTCCACCTCAACACGCCCTCTCTCCCATGGGCATCCAAGGCCCCTGGCACATGGTCACACATGGCACCTGCCACACAGTGTGGACTTGGTGAAATGTGGTAAACAGTGGGCTCACCCAGCACACAGTGTGCCCAGAGCTCGTGCCGCTGTCTGGCACCTGTCCACCTGTGTCCAGTGCCCGGTGGACACTGCTGCAGCAGGACAGGAGGATGGCTGGGCCGGCCAGCTCACATCGCGGGGGGCGCCGGCTGCCGTGTGCCGCGCTCCAGGGTCCCCGTCCGTCAGAGTTCGCCCAGATCATGCAGCGAGGCTGGCAACGGGTGAATTTGCTCCAGGACTCAGCCTCCCAAGATGGTGGGGCTGGTTCCACAGCCGCCAGGCGGGGCGGGGGTCCGTGCTCGTTGCCTCTGACCTTGGCGGTGTCGGTGTCCTGCAGGAGCCGGGGACCTTCCCTGCGGAGCCAGATGTGCACACCTGGCCCAGAACCCCGAGGACGGTGAGGCGGCTGCAGGCCTGGCCGAGACTCAGCAACACTCACGTGAGTGGGCAGAGCATGCACGTGCCTCCTTCTGCCCCAGAATCCACCTGCAAGGAAGGGGCTCTGGGGGAAGTGCCCAGGCACAGTGACAGGCCACACCAGCCGCACAGGGGGCGTCCATGCATGCGCACACACAACCTCCCCGCTTTTATTTCTGTGGTGTTTTCCCCCTTGAGGCACAGGTGCTGATTTGTCTGATCGATGTGTGTGTCCCCCACTGTGTTCTCCATCCCGAGCCGGGGCCGTGTGCCCCTGGGGACCTTGCCTTGTCACCGTCCCTCCCTTTGCCCCAGGGAGGGTGGTCAGTGAACGTCCTGAGGCCCAGCCATGACCTGTGTGTGACCTGTCCCCTGCACACAGAATGGGACAACCCCATCTGCACCGAAGGAGTGGTTTCTGTGTCCAGAGGGGAGCGTGCTGTGATGGCCTGCAACATCTCCAACCCCTTCCTCAGCGTGGCCATCTACCTGAGCTCCCATGGGAAGAGCTTCGAGCCTGTCTTCAGCATGCGGCCCCCAGGATGCTTCTGCCAGGGAGGGTGGCGGCTCCAGGTTCAGGGAAGCATGGCACAGCTGGTGATCGATGATGTGAGCCACACCCAGGCAGGGTGCTACAGGTGGTATCTGCAAGGTCTGCAGAGAAATATCAGAGTCACCACACTGAACGTTTCAGGTGAGGGGTGGCATCTTCATCCCCCACCCCACCCCGGGTGCTTTCCTATTTGGGAGGGGCGGTGGGGGGAGCAGTTCTCTTCCCCCCCCAGAAGTGCAGAAATGCTCAGGGCCCCTGGATGGGGCCCAGAGAGGGCAGGCCTGGGTTCCCACAAGGCAGAGTGAAACAAGACAGGCCTCCACTCCTCCAAGGACTTGTACCAGAAGGGGGCTCAGGCTGGGGGGCTGCCCTGTCCAGCGAGGAGGCTAGGCCCATGCACCTCTCTCCCGTTCCACCCCAAACCTCCTCCCACTCACTACCTCTGGGGTGGGATTCCTCCCGCAATCCCAGTGCTCCCTGAGGCCCCTGCAGAGCTTGGTCTGCCCCTGAGGGTCCTGCCTTCCTGCCCTCACTCAGAAGCCCCATGATCCCTCGGTTTCTCCAGCCAGCCCCAAGCTGGCCCCGAGCTGGCCCTGCTGCCCCAGGCTTGCCCTGGACATTGTCCACCTGAAGAGCCCAGTGGTTCCCCCAGACCAGGGCCTCCCCTCCGACCAGTCCACACCCATCCCCCTACCGCCTGCCGACCCCTCAGGTGAGTAGTTCCTCACTTCCCCTCCATTTGGAGTAGTGCTCCCTGTCCCCGCACCCTCTCCAGGACACTGCTCAAACCCACAGGCACCACACCCCCCACCCAGTTCCTGAGCTGTGGGGTGGCTGAGAATGGTGCCCCCAGCCTGGCCAGGCCCGGGGAAGGGACCCAGCGAGCCCTCTGTGGACTCCTGGTACCCTGGTCTCATCTGACACCTGGTCTCACCTGCATCAGGGGCAGAGTCCCAAGACCTGAAGGTGGACGCCCGCTCTTCACACATCCCTGCAGTAGGTGCTTTTACCCGACACCCAGGTACCCCCAGGAAGCCCCCCTCAGGTCCCCCCAGGCTGTCCCCATCCTCCGTGCCAACACCCCTGTCCTTCCTGCACACTGCCCCCTGCCCCCTGCCCTTGGGGGTGATGTCTCCCTCAAGGGTGCGCTCAAGGCAGGCAGTGATTCCTCGTGAGTGAACAAATGATGTCCGCCCTCCCCCCCTCCCCACAGGCCCAGAGACACCATGCCCACCCAAGGCCAGAGACCAGTTCAGGGTGGCCCCTGTGGTCGTCAGCATCATTGCCGGCCTCATTTTCCTGGTGGTCATTGTGTTATCCTGCACCAGAGGCAGAGTTCCCCTGCCCTCCCCCTGCCGGAAGTGCTCAGGGCCCCAGGTATGAGGCCCTGCCCCTAGTCGGTGGGCTGGTGGGGGTGGGGGTCACCCCAGGCCCAGAGAGCACGCGCCCCTCCCTCGGGGGACTCCAGCTGGCTGTGGCAGGTGCCTCCCTCCCAGTCAGGCCCACTGGGTCCCCAGAGCACTCATTTGTCCCAGGACACCCTGGCACAGCACAGAGAGGCTGGGCTTCCTGCTCCTTCCAGGACACCTAGGACGTGTGGCCCGGTGGGTGTGTCTGCGTGAGTGTGAGCACACGCGGCCTGAGCGCACACAGATTCTAGCGCGGCTGTCATCCCTCCCTCCCTCCTCAGACGAGATGCCTCTGAGCTGGGAGATGGAGGGCCTAGGAGGAGAGTGATAAACAGGCCTGAAACCCAGAACCGACTCCAGGAGTCCTGCCCCACTCTGAGGCCACCAGCACCCGTACTCACCCCCCAGGAGTGGAGCCCGGTGTGTCCCACCTCCATCTGGTTGACAGATGCCCAGGAACCACGCCGCGGTGGCAGACAGAAGCAGGCCCCTGTCCCTGCCTGCTGGCACCGGAGACCTGCTCAGCCCTTCAGCCCGAGGAGCGAGCTCTCCGCCCACCCCGGGGGGCGGGGGGGCAGGGGGGAGGACGGGACTCAGGCTGGCAGCCGCTTCTCCTCCCCCCCCCCCCCCCCCCCCGCCACCCCCGACCTCCCCAGGGCTCCCCTCCCCCACCTGCCCGCCTGCCGGCCCTTCCCGTCCCAAACCTGCTTTGTCAGATGTCTTCATAACCACAACTGTGTAACTCCATGGAATGGATTCTTACGAGGGACACAGGCTTTTCCTAAAGTACACGTTCAGGGGATGCATGCGGGGCTCAGTCGGTTGAGCGTTGGACTCCTGATCTCAGCTCAGATCTTCATCTCAGGGTCATGAGTTCAAGTCCCACGTTGGGCTCCACGCTGGACGTGCAGCCTACTTAAAAAACAAATAATAAATAAACTACACGTTCAGTGCTCTGAAAACCCATAACCCGAATCCTAACGAAGAATAAAATAAATCAACCAAGAAATCATCAGATGACCTGAGAAATACACATTTTTTAAGTGGGGAAAAACATAAAAACCAAAAAAAGCTGCTTCCTGTCTTAAAGCACTAAAAAGGCAGAAGGCGTCGAACGATGCCGATGGGGAGGGGCGGTCCTCCCTCACCGCGCAAAGCGCCAGACTGGAGGCCCTACATGGTGCCTTGACTTCGGCCTAGGCCTACAGGGAAGTCCCGGGCCCGGGTCTCTGACTGTGTTCATTTCCTCCTTGCTGCTTGTATTTTCGAGGGTTTCTCTAAGGAGATTGAGTCCTGGGGCCTTTCAACGCCCTCCCTCCAGGCTCCGCCCCTGCTCCCTGCGGCCCCGCCCCTGCCTCCAGGGGCCCTCCCCGCCCTCCAGGCCCCCGCCCCCATAATGCCGGGGTCCCTGAACTGTAGGCCAGATTTCTGGGCATAAATCAGGTTCAGCAGAAAAATGACCCAGAGGACCCAGGGCATCTGGAGCCTGAACCCACCCCACCCAGGACTCCCCTGGCTTTCTCCTGGTCCTGCCCCCCACCTCGGGCCTGTGGAGACACAGCAGGAGTGGGGGACCGGGACAACTGGTCACCCATTGGGCACTCAGCAGGACAGTGTGGAGGGGGTGAGGACCGCCCCTCCCAGCCTGGCCCTCAGCACCGACCCTTGCCCGTGGCACCGCCTCCAGGAAGCCCTCCTGGAGTGCCTGAGTGCCTGGACCACCAGTCACCGCCTCCCGCCCTTGCATCGTTGCCTGGGGGTTTGGGGGCGGTGCCTGCGAACTGGTGGCACGCAAGTAAGTGCTGCAGACAGGAAGAGTTTCAGCCAGCCGTGAGAGGGGGCCCTGCTTTTCCCTTGTCGCTGCGTCTGTGGTGGGCAGGGTGGTGGTGAGCATGGCCCCAGAGCTCCCATGGCTCCCTGTGCACCTCATACTCGCCTGTATCCTGCTCAGGGCTCTGGCCACCCAAGGTAAGCCCTCCCCATGTCCCCACTGTGCTCCCCCAAAGTGGGCTCTGTGCCCCCACCTGGGGATGCTCCTTCCTGGGAAGGGGGTGGTCTGGGGATGCTGAGTGTGACCTCCCCACAAAGCAACCCCCCCCCCCCGCCCGTCAGTGACGTCTGGGTGCAGAATCACCATGGCTCTGGTCTTTTTCTTTACTTAAATGTCTGGAGATCCTCTTTTCAATAATTAGCGAGGTTCCCTTGGTTATGCGAGAATGTTGTCCTTTAGTTTGCTTTTTAAAACAGATACAGGGCGCCCGGGTGGCTCAGTTGGTTAAGCGACTGCCTTCGGCTCAGGTCATGATCCTGGAGTCCCGGGATCAAGTCCCACATCGGGCTCCCTGCTCGGCAGGGAGTCTGCTTCTCTCTCTGACCCTCTTCCCTCTCGTGCTCTCTATCTCTCATTCTCTCTCTCTCAAATAAATAAATAGAATCTTTAAAAAAAAAAGCAGATACATGTGCAAAGTTCTGCAATAAGATGGAAATATCAGTGCAGTGAGGTGGGGAGACTCAGCAGAAGAAGAAAAAAAAGAAGCTCCAGAATTTAGTTTGCTGAGAAGCTGATGTTTGGATTACATTAAGGAAGGTTCATGGGGACACTGGGGTGGCTCAGTGAGTTAAGCATCTGCCTTCGGCTCAGGTCACAGTCCCAGGGTCCTGGGATCAAGCCCCGCATCGGGCTCCCTGCTCAGTGGGGGGCCTGCTTCTCCCTCTGCCTGCCGCTCCCCCTGCTTGTGCTCCCTCTCTCTGACAAATAAAATAAAATACAAAATAAAATAATAATAAAGAAGGTTCATGTTTGCACCAGGCAGCTGGTCCAGCTGGGCCCCGGGTAGGCAGACAGGGACATTTCTGGGTGTCCCTCAGACAAGCATAGATGTGCCCACCGCACAGAGCCACCAGTTCTAGGTGCCTGGAAATGGTGAGGACCCTGAGGCAGCCAGCAATGGAAAGAGAGAAGGAGACAGCACAGCCCCTCCGGCTGTCTTGGGCACAGTCTGTTAAGAGAGGGAGAAGGTGTAGGGTGGGGAGAAGTGGTCAGAGCTGCCCAGCGAAGAACAAGCTGCTTTGGGAGGAAGAAGCTGCAGCCTGAACTCCCCCGGGGCCCCAGGGTGGGAAGGGTCACAGGCCGCTGGCCCCCCGCATGGCCCCATCAGCGTTCGCGTACGGCCCCTGGGGTGCGGGTGCCCAGGAGCAGCATCCAGTCAGATGCCTCACGGTGGTGACATGGCCAGACGGGGCTGTCCCAGGGCCCCTCTGTCCCTCCGCCATCCCCTGCAGAGAGGAGGGTCCCTGCCCCTCTGGCCAGGCTGTGGTCACAGCAGGGGTCCTTCCTGCAGAGGTGCGGCAGTTCCCCCCCTACACGATTGTCCCCGAGGGGGGCTCCATCAGCATCACCTGCTCCACGAGCGGGCCCCTGTCCGGGGTCTTCCTGGGGCAAAGGTGGCCGAAGCCCACCGGTGTGATTTACTATGAAGACAAGAAGCCGCCCACTGTAGATGAGCGCTTCCGAGGTCGCGTTGCCTTCTCCGGGCTGCAGCACAACCTGACCATCACCCTGAGCCACCTGCAGATGTCTGACACTGGAGCTTATGCCTGCCAGGCGGTCATGGATGACATGGTCTGGGGCCCTGACACCTTGGTGGTGGTGACAGGTAGGGAACGTGCCTACCCTGGGACCCGCTCCACCTACCTGCTGGGCAGGCAGCTCCACCTGCCCTTGTCTGCCCCAAAGTGTCCTCTACACTTGCTTGAGTTGTTCATTCCAGCTTGAGCCCACTGCCTCCAGGAAGCCCCCCGGATTGCCCATTCCCCCACTCCAGAGCCCCTCCATGAACCCCGAAGGCTCTCATGGAATCCACCACCTGCCACGTGCCTCTCCACTCCTCTTCACAGACAAAGTGTCCCAGGAAGCAGACACGTGCCAGAAGGCTCAGCTGATCTCTGCCTTCCCTGTGGTCCTGGCGATGAGCTGCTTCTTCCTTGGGCTGGGGATAGGGGCAGTGTGTGTGCTGAGGAAGAAACAGGTCAGTGTGGAGCCCCAGATCCCACCTGTGTCCCTATAAGCCAGCTCCTCTAAGAAAGCAGGGAGGGAAGGAGAGGGTTAAGCCCCAGAGAAACCCCAGGACCCACCCATCCCCTCATCAGGGCCCCTGGGAGTTGTGAGGGTTCGGATGGCAGGGTCCAAGGTGGGAGGGAAACCCAGGAACTGGAGCCATGAGCAGGGACGGGCATGAGCCCAGGGGGATGACAGACATTGAGGGGCGAGCAGAGGGTCCAGGGAGACGTTCAGAGAGCGGGGGAGGCCTGTGTGTGAGCCTGTGTGCGCGTCGTGTGCACATGTACGTGTGAGTCGTAGGTGTGCGGTTGGTGTGAGCAGGTGTGAACATGCGTGGGGGGGGTGACAGAGACAGGTGCCAGGAAGTGGTCAGCTCTGCCCCGGTCACTCACTTGCCTTTGCCCAGCTCCACACCCGCTTGAGACAGCCCACCCCCGCCCGGGTCCCTAGGGCAAGGTCCCTTTCATACTTCACCTCCCTGCCGCTGCCCCCCAGGCTCTGTTCCCATGCCCATCCTACCCCCCCACCCACCCGCAGCCTGGGGCAGCTTGGGAAACCTCGGGGCTGCCCAAGGCCGCTTGTGAACTGACTTCATGCGGGCCCTGAGGCCCAGCCGCATTTCAAGTGTGGAATCAAAAAGCTTCCTAAGGGGGTATGCATTGAAGAAAGAGGGTGCCCCAGAACGAGCTGGGCCCTGTACAAAGAGGACAGGCTTTATCTTTCAGGTCAAGAAACTGTGCTGCGTGGAGGATAAGAGCTCAGCATGTATAGTGTACGAGGACATGTCCTATAAAGGCCCAAACAGGATGTCCACCCCCAACGAGTACCAGTGAGCCCGGCAGGGCCCCCCCAGGCCTCCCTCTGCCCACGCGCAGCTCAAAGAGGACCGCCTGACCCAGTGAGGTCACACAGGCGGCTCCCTGCGGTCATCAGGCTCCTGGTGTCCCGGCACCTCCTCCAGGAAGCCTTCCTTGCCCACCTCCTGCCTTCCAGGCTGCCCTCCCTGGGCCCACCAGGGAGGAAGTTTCTGTGTCCGGATGCTTGCTGCCCTTCCCCTCACACAGCAGGAGGGGCTTCTCTCTGGATGGACTCATGGAGGGCACCAGGGACCTGCCACTGGGACCCAGGGCCTGGTGGAGGGACAAGAGGGAGGGGGGGAAGCCCAGTCCCTAACCCAGGCTTGCCAGAAATAAAGTGCTTCTCTTCTCCCCTTTCCGACTCCAGCATCTATTTCTCAGCCAGCTCAGAGCCAAGGAGGGAGAGGGCTTGACTGACCCCCCTCCCCAAATATCTTCCAGGACTTCTGCAGCTGGTGTGATTACGTGTAGGACCACCGAGGAGGGGGAGGAGCAAGGGGGCACCTCAGCACTCCAGGCCCCTGGGTGGGCTGCAGAAGGGGCAAATCAACCAGAGTTCGCACCCACCTCCCCCCCCCCCCCCCCCCCCCCCCCGCCCTGGTGCGCACACTAGCATGCACACATAACACTCTCTCTCTCAAATGAATAAGTAAATAGGGACACCTGGGTGCCTCAGGTGGTTGAGTGACCCACTGTTGATGTGGGCTCAGGTCATGGTCTCTGGGGCATGGGGGCGTGGGACCAAGCCCCACCTCAGGCTCCCCGCTCAGCAGGCAGTCCCCTCTCCTCCCACTCACTGGCTCCTCCTCCCCACAGGCTCTCTCTCTCTCAAACAAATAAAATAAATCTTTAAGAAAAACACTACCGGGACGCCTGGGCGGCTCAGTCAGTTAAACGTCTGCCTTCGGCTCGGGTCGTGGTCCCAGGGTCCCGGGATCGAGCCCCACATCGGGCTCCCTGCTCGGCGGGGAGCCTGCTTCTCCCTCCACCTGCCCCTCCCCCTGCTGCTGCTCTCTCCCTCTCTCTCTCTCTGACAAATAAATAAATAAAATCTAAAAAGAAAAGAAAAGAAAAACACATGACAAGATCCACAAATGGGGGAGGAGGGGAATAAATTACAGAAAAAGGGTTAATATGCTTAATTTATAAAGATCTGAATCAATAGAAAGTAAACAAAAACTTGGGTAAAAATGTGCAAATAGCAAAAAATGAGTGATAAACAGGAAAAGCAGGAAACCATTCAAATTGCTAGTTATCAATGAGATATCAGTTGAAATGAGATAACCCTTCACCCACTCACTGGTTTTGCAAAGATCAAAGTGTTAAGGTATGACGTTCTTTTTACTTGGAAATCCCACTTCTAGAATTGCACCTTTGGGAAATGATCTTTGGGCACAGAGACCAAATTACAGTGATATCCATTGCTTGCTTTTGATACAACTCAGAAATGATCTAAATGTCCAAAAAAGGAGAATTGCTGTCTCCACTATGGTGCATCCATACAGCAAGCATTGAAATGGCGCTGGGTATGGAGAGTGTGTGTGACCCCACGTTTATAAAGCACAGGAGGGCCCGTGGTACATTTTCATGTCCAGAATGGACGAACAGACAGGGGTTTGACACTGGTTCTCCCCGGCTGGTGGGATGTGTGTTTGCCAGGGCGGGGCGTCACCAGGACACCTCAGGCTTGGGGCAAGCGACTTGGAACATGGTCTCAGTGGTTCCTGTGGAGGGCACCAGGGACCTGCCCCTGGGACCCACATGGCAGTCAGGAAGACAAACAGAGTCACCAAGTACTGGTGTCCCCACCTCCCAGGGACCCCCAGAAGAAATGCAGGCTGCCCTGCAGACCTGAATATACAGCAGGTGTCTATCACTTGCCTTCTGGCTTCTGGCCCCCACTCCTGACCACTCATCAGCATGGCCTTGGACAAGTCCTGCCTCTGGGCCTCAATTTCCTCTCTATAAATGAGGGGTGTGGGGTCTACACTCTCTTCAGGAACGGGGCTCTGTGGTTTCCAGGCCAGGCCGGACTCACCTCCCACTGCCCCCCCTCCCCGACCGTCGGCTCCCGGGGGGCCTCAGCCCTCCCCCGCACTCCCCACCCTTCCGAAACAACTTCCTGTAGATGAAAGACATCACCTCTAGCCTGCCTCCAGAGGCTCCTGTCACCTGAGGCAGTCTCGGTCTGACCCTTCCCCGGCGACCGGAGGCTGTGCCCGAGTCTCAGCCCCATGATCCCCCTCCATCCTCCATGCTCATGACTGTCCCAGGACCATTTGCTTCTCTCTCTACACTCCAGACTGTGACAATGTGGGGGGCAGGGCTGGGTTCCCCTTCCATGTCCCCCACCTCTCCCGAACCTTAACGAGCATCGCCGTGTGCTGGTCATGTTAGATGAAGATAGATAGACAGACAGACAGATACTTAAATATGCCTGGTTCATTCCTCTCATGACAAATAGGCTGAGCATTGTCTGAGTCCTGGCTCCCCACTATCTTCCTCTGTGCCTGAGCTTCTCAGGCTTCAAATTCTTCACCTGTAAAATGGGGACAATGGCTGCCCTACCTGGTAGGGTGTCATGAGGACTGAACACCACAGGTAAACCCTCAGAATAGACCTCCACAGAGCAAATGCTCTGTCAGCCGTGCAGGTGTGGGCTGAGACCACAGAAGGTGGAAGCAAGGACCCTGACCGTGAGAAGCAAAACTTGAAGGAACAGCCTCCATCTCCAGGCCACAGAGGGGGGCAGGGAGCTTTGAGACTTGGAGAAACAGGGTGGCTGAGTGCAGTGGGGAACAGTGGAAACATGCACCACAGGTCATCGACTCCTTCCCACACTGGCCTCCAAAGCCAGAGGATGGCCACTGACCCTCCCCTGAAAGCTAAGTTTCCAACACAGGAACTAGTCAGGGAGGGCAGCCAACAGGGAGGGGGTTAGCATGGTAGGAGGAGCATCTTGAGGGGTGGGGTCTCAGCCTGACCCCGGGGCTCACCCCCCCCCCCCACTGCAGGTTGGCCTGCTGCACAACCGTGGACCAGACCTGACTGCCTAGAGACTCATGGCCTGATAACTCGTATCATTAGGAGATGATACGAGCCAACTGGGCCAAGTCCACCTCTGGGGACAGGGCCAAACAACACCAGAGTCAAGGACAGAGTAACGGACACCCACAGAGGACAGTCATCAAAACATCTACTTGGGAAGGTCAGGAATAAAACCATAATTATTGATGCAAGAAATAACAGATGGAATGAGCAGCAGGAGAAGGAAAGAAGCTCTCAGAGACATGGACAATAGAGGAGGAACTTACCCAGGGAAGCCCGAGAAAGGGAGACAGGACGGCGAGAGCCTTAGAGGCAGAGCCCCGGGAGACTCTCAGTAAAGGGGCTGCAGACAGTCCGCCAGGAGAGGGAGAGGGGGAAGGCAAGCCCGCAGCCGCACACTCCAGGGGCAAGAGAGAAATCCCAGATCTCACATGACATCAGATTTCGCAGAGACAACTCTGAATTCAAGAAGACAATGGAATAGTACCCTTAAATATTGAAAGAAAATAACTTGTACTTGAAATGTTAAATTATCGTTTCAGTGTGAGGATGTAATAAAGATCTTCTCAGGCACATGAAGTCTTAAGACACTCCATCAAGAATCGACTTTGGAACCACTCTTGGAGGCAGTGTTCAAATAAAGGAGACCCAAACACAGGAGGCATTACATGAGAAAAAAGATGGAAATAACAAGCGAGTTTACTCTCATCCAAAAAACAGTGACTAAAGAAAATAACCATACAACCTATAATATATGTGCAATCTGCATAACAATCTAGAACTAAAACTGTAGATAATACCAGCACAACAAGATGGGGCGGGTGGAGATGAAAGGCAATGAGAACACGCTAAGACGTCTGTCTCATCAGAAGGAGAACACCGACGAAGATAAAGGTTAAGAAGTCAATCCATGGGCGCCCGGGTGGCTCAGTCGGTTAAGCGACGGCCTTCGGCTCAGGTCATGATCCCAAAGTCCCAGGATTGAGCCTACATCGGGCTCCCTGCTCAGCAGAGAGTCTGCTTCTCCCTCTGACCCTACCCCCTCTTGGGCTCTCTCTCTCTCACTCTCTCTCTCTCAAATAAATAAATAAAATCTTAAAAAAAAAAAAAGCAGAAGAAGTCAATCCATGTAAGTGAACAGGAAGGGGATCCAGGGTGGCCGCAGGGAGAACCCGAACAGAACATACTACATAAACCAGCAGAAAGAAATGCCCAGAAGAAATAGGAAAAGAGAAAAAAAAATAAATGCAAAGAACGTGCAGTGAATAGAAAATATGAAATGAGGTGACAACATAAGCTAACTTTACCAGCAAGTACAGTTAGTCCCAATGACAGGCTTCCAACTAAAGTAGTTTATACAGGGGCGCCTGGGTGGTTCAGACAGTTGGGCATCTGCCTTCGGCTCAGGTCATGATCCCAGGGTCCTGGAATCGAGTCCTGCATTGGGCTCCCTGCTCAGGGGGAGTCTGCTGCTCCCCCTGCTTGTGGTCTCTCTCTCTCTCTGTGTCTGTCAGATAAATAAATAAATTAATTAATTAATTAAATTCTTTAGAAAAAAGATAATTATACACCAAACACTTTCACAATAAATGCAAATGGGTTAAACTCACCAATTAAAAGATCGTGTCAAACTGGGTTTAAAAGAAAAGATTCAACATTATATGGTCTGCAAGAGACAACAATAGGTTGGAAATAAAAGGGTGGAAAACATAAAAAACAAGCATGAACCAAAAGAAAGCTGGAATTATCAATCTTACTTTCCAACAAAATAGAAATACTGGTAAAAGCAACAATAAAATGAAAATATAGAACCAACGTAGATACATATGAACCTAAAAATAAACAGGTAAAATATGTAAAGCCAGGAATGACAGAGGCACTGGGAAAAGTTGATAAATCAACCATTTCATTTTTTTTAAAGATTTTATTTATTTATTTGACAGAGACAGCAAGAGAAAGAACACAAGCAGGGGGAGTGGGAGAGGGAGAAGCAGGCTTCCCGCTGAGCAGGGAGCCCGACGCGGGGCTCGATCCCAGGACCCTGGGATCATGACCTGAGCTGAAGGCAGACACCTAACGACTGAGCCACCCAGGCGCCCCAAATCAACCATTTCAACCTGAGGCTTTAGTGAGACCCTTCAAATCTGAATCATGCCATTGATCAATACGGAATTCGACACTCATCAAGCAGAAACCACAGGTGAAACTTTTTTTTTAAATGGTCATTTACTGTCATCAGGTTCTGAGCAAAAACAGAAACAGAATGAGGTCTACAGGCCCAACGCTGTCTACACGAATTATAAACATGCACCCACAAAGTAGGAGTGCACATTTTACCTTAACTAGATGCATAGGATGGTGTACTTGAAACTCAAGAGGCCACCGATGGGAGAGCAGGGAGGGTTCGGGTGCACAACAGGAGAGCGTGCCCCTGATGAGCTCGGTTCTGCACACTCAGGAGGGGCAGAGAGGGTGGTGAGGTCCCCCCGGACAGGGCCCAGCCTGAGGGCCATGTGGCCATCTGCCTGCACCGCACCCGAGTCCTCACCCTGTGCCCCTGCACCCTGGATGTGGTTCGGGAAACAGCCTTACAGCTGGTCCTGGGTCAACGCGGAAAACACAGGGGCAGCATAGGTGCTCCCAGGGAAGAGCTGCAAGTCCAGCCCAGGGGAGCCTGAGCCTGTGCCGACTGAGAGGGGCTCCCTCCAGAAATAAACACAAAATCACAGGTAGAAATCAGGTACAAAAGTGAATATTCAGGATGAGAGAAGAAATCACAAATTTCAAAAAGCATCCAAACCATCCAGGAAATGATATTTTTAAATTAATGGACACCACCAACCATTCTGTTTCTTGCTACATAATTTCACGGCCTGCTCTGTGGTCTCCTCTTCAGATGACCAGGATTTTGTGATGCTGTTTTCTAGAGAGAGCACAGAGTTTAAATGCCATTTCATCTAAAGCACAGTGCGGGCCAGGACGTGCTTGGCCAGCTGAGCATACACCCAACATGTGCCTTGGCTCCCTACAAACACAGGGATTCTGGAAAATTCTGTCTTTCAAGACTCTCATCAAAAAAGAACAAAAGGGGGATGGCATAGTTATAATTGTGTCGGGCTCATTGTGGAG
Source organism: Callorhinus ursinus (assembly GCF_003265705.2). Lineage (NCBI taxonomy): Eukaryota > Metazoa > Chordata > Mammalia > Carnivora > Otariidae > Callorhinus > Callorhinus ursinus. The sequence goes on from NW_027397130.1 coordinate 793,575, forward strand.
CGTTGTCCTGGAGATGAAAATGTGTTTTCACAGGCATGGATGAGCACCCAGATTTTGCCAACAATGTCCCACCCCATCCGCCTCACACCTTGCGCCCCGGCCGGCAGGGTGGCACTCTGGAGGACACGGGCACCTCTCTGACCGCCCTCCAGCCCACACCTTCCCGGGATGAGGTCGCAGAGCCGGCCCCGGGAGCAGCGGGTGTGCCTGGAAGAAATCGGTATTCTTCCCTGCACCGGCTATAACACATTACTACAAATCTGGTGGCTTAAAATAATGGAAATTTATTTTCTCACAATTCTGGAGGCCAGAAATTCAAAATCGTGCCAGAGTGGGATGCTCCTGGAGGATCTGAGGGAACATCAGCTCCAGGCTTCTCCCGTGGCTGGCGGCTGCCTGCGATCCGCGTTCCTTGGCCTGTGGCCTGTCATCACATGGACTCTCCCTGGTGCCACCTGTGTCCACATTTCTCTCTTCTTGCAGGGACACCGTCATATTGGATTTAGGGCCATCCAAGATGCCCTCATCCTAACTTGACTGTGTCTGTAGAGACCCTAATCTCCAAATAAGGTCCCATTCACAGGTTCTGTGTGGGCCCGAATTTCGGTTGCGGCGGGGGAGCACCATTCACCCCAGTATACCATCCCCCTCCCAAACAGATAGCAAAAACTTCTTTGCTCTTGGACAGACTGCATGCCCATAAGTTGACCCCACTAAAGCCAAGTCATGTATGCCCAGATTAACTTGGCCCCAGCCAGGCCCTGAGGGACTCCAGGCCAAGCCAAGGCCGCCCGACAGCAGCACAGTGGCAGGAGACAGGGGCCTGCACCGCGTGGTGAGAACGTCTTTAGCAAAGTGTACAGCACGTCTGACCTGGCAGGGGCTGAAGCCTGAGCGTCGGGAGCTGCACGCACACCTGTCTGGGGCCCACCAGCTGGCAGGCCTCTAGAGATGCCGCCCCCACCCACAGCCTCTAGTCACTGTGAAGTGGAGTGGTCACAGGAGGCAAGGTGGGGTCCAGGGGGTTGAGGGGCAGCACTGATCCTGGGTCGCAGACGTCCTGAAGCTCCCCTGAGGGTCTATTGTGGGGTTTGAGCTGCCTCCTACCGTGGGGATTTGCAGCCCTGCTACACAGCAGATTTGCTGTGGGGTTAGCTCTGGGCCCCGTGGGGACAGAAACACCCAGTTAAGCAGCGGTGGGCTCACAGCAAGAACACGCTGGGCCGTGCCCGATGGATGACCGTGTGGCTGAGACCAGTGTGGGGGTCCACACGTGAATCCAGGAGCAGGTTGTTGTCCCTCTACGTGAGTGAGTGACGGAGTGGCCCCTCTGCACAGGGCACAGGGGTTAACAAACTCAGGCTCCTGTCCCCATGGAGCCGGCATTCCTGGCGAGATAGGATGGGGATCTGAAAGGGAATCCTCCGGGTGTCAGAAAGCCAGGGTGCCGGAAGAGCCTCGAGGGGTAGGGGGCGGGAGGCCTGCAATGCTGAAGGGGCTGGTGTGGGGACACCTGGGGACAATGTCCAGGCAAGGGAGATGGCAGACGTGCTGGGCAGGAGCTCGTGGTGTGTCTGGGAAGCTGGCTGGAGGTGAGAGGCAGGGGGCAGGGACCAGGGAAGGTGGGACAGGTGGTGCGGCCGAGGGGGAGCCCGTCCACATGTGCAGTCTGGGAGGGCCGGGAGCACGTGACCTGACCGAGAGGACGACAGGGTCCCCCTGGCTGGGCACAGGGACAGCGGTGCATGGAGCCGATGGAGGCTGAGGACCATGCAAACGGTCTGGTCTGGACACTGGCGGAGCAGCAAGGGTTAAGCTAATGTCAAGGCTGGGCTGGCCTGAGCCGAGAAGAGAAGAGGGTGAAGGTTGTGGCCCTGTGGGTGTGATGTCCTGGAGAGGGACATCTGCCTGCCCTGCGCCTGCCCGGACCTCAGCTGAACACTGGGGTGGTCCTCAGCCCTGGCCAAGGGCTGAAGGGCTCAGAGCTGCAGAGCCGTCCGCCCGCCCCCATCACCGCCTGCCCTGCAGGGCCCAGAGCTGAGCTGCTGCAGACACCTGACCAGCTGGGGGCTGCTGTGGGGGAGCAGGGAGGAGCTGTGGGCCTGCCCCACCAGCCTCGCCTCTGCCTCCAGGCCTGGTCAGGCCGGCAGCCCCATCCTCTGAGCCCTCTGCAGACCCCCGACACCCACAGAGGCAACAGAATAAGTCGCACCCGCATCCGGTGTCTGTGTCTTTCACACTTAATTCAGGTAAAGGCAGAAATAAAGTATCTTCTCCCCACCACCACCACCACTCTGGCAAACAAACGCCCACAGCCACCTGAAAGTCAGGCCCCAGCTCCAGGCCCCCCGCCCCCACCCCGCAGTGAGGGCTCAGCCCCAACACAGGCCAGGGGTCCCTGTGCGCCTGGCCACCGGTGCAGCTGGGGTCCTGGGGGGCCCAGGCCCCCACCCCTCAGGCCTCTAGAGCCCTTAGCCAGCCCTCCCCACCTGCCACTTACCTTTTTTTTACCACTTTTCTTTCCCTCCTCCCCCTTCTCCCCATTTCCCTTCCTGTCTTCGGTCCCCTGGCTGAGGGACGCCTTCCCTTTCCAGACTCTCTGATCACGCTGCTGTCGGGTGGGCCTTGACCAGGACCTCCCCAAGCCTTCCTGGTCTGCCAGGGGACAAACTGGCCAAGGGAGGTGGTCTGCCCAGGACCCACACCCCTGCCCCGCGCCCTGCACCTGCCCCTCTCTGTCAGCCACAGGGCCCTGCCACCCCCTTTAACAAAGCCAACCCTGCCGTGGAGAAGCCAGCGAGGCGACTGGTTGCATGGCCCGGGAAGGAGGGACCGCAAACACCCAGGGCAGGTCCTACGGCGCCAGCTGGACAAGCATTTGGAGCAGCGTCAAAACCACTACCCCCACCGTTCAGACCAAAGCAGGCCCAGGGGTTGGGGAGGGGACAGGGCTCTGCTTCACTGAAAGACCTGCAGGAGGGGTGGCATCTCCCCATTTGACAAAAGGGAATGGGAACGAGGGAAGCCGGTGACACACAGCAGATGGCCAGGGCAGTCCGCACACGGGGCCTCGGGCCCCAGGGCCTGCATGGGAGCAGCCGCCTGCCCCCCTCTCTGTGCACGCAGCTCAGCACAGTCTCAGGGCTTCCTGGGTCAAAGATAAGGCTTCCCTGGAGACCACAGAGGAAGATTCCAGAAAACCTGGGGCTGGGGCCAAGAGACCCTGTTATGGGCTCCTCGGAGCCATCCTGTGCCCAAAGCCAGCACCCTGGGGGGGGGGGGGGGGAATGTCTGCTCTGGACAAGACATCAACTAGCTGGACACTGGGGTCCTCAGGCACTCTGGGTAAGATGGGGTCACCCAGGTCCCAGGGGTCTTTGAGGACCCTTCCAGGCCACAGCCTAGCCAAAGCCAGGAGGTACCCGCTGCCCACATCCTACCCTCCAGGCCTGCTGGGGCCTGCCTAGCAGCCAGCCTCCTGGCCATCACCTATAGATGCAGATAGGCCTGCCGCAGGGTCTGGGGACAGCTCCCAGGGGCTGAGGCAGACAGCCTGCCTCTCGTGACCCTGCAGGGCACCCCGTGGCTCTGGCGGCAGGGAACAAGCCCAGACCCCCAGCTCCTCAAGGCCAGGTCCACCCTGCAAGCCCGGCAGGTCGACACCACAGGAGGCTGGGCTTCCTGTCTCTCAAAGGTGGGCAGGAGGCCACATCCTGTCTCTCCTGGGTGCTCTTTTTTATGAAAACATCAGCTCTGGGACAGTGTTCTCTCAACTCCCAAAACCATCTACCCATGGCTTGGGACCTCCACCAGCTGCCGCTGAGGCTTGGGACAGCCTCCACCCCTCCAGGACTCCCCATCACATAAGAACCCCACCCCATCACGGTGGGACGGAACTTTCTGGTCCTCCTATAGACTCAACCACCCAACAGCTGCTGGGCAACTGCCAGTCTAGGCCAAGCGAGCAAGGCCCAGAGGATGCCCCACCTGGTAGAAGGCCCAGGAAGGAAGACCCCGTTGGGAGTGATACCCTATAGAAGTGATTTCCCCAGGGGAGGTGAAGCTGTTTAAAAGCATGCATGCTGCTACAATCCGAGTGACATGGCTCCTTAACCCTGATGGCCCCATCCCACCCATTTTGTGTACCCACGCTGGGTGGTCAGGCCGAACACCTCCTTGCACATGGTCAGGTCCTGCCCACATGCCCTGGCCCCTTCCTTCTGGCCATCTCTGCCCATCTCAGCTAGCCACCCTCCCAGGGCCTTTAGAATCCCCTGCCAGGCAGAGCTGGCTTAGTGGGGACTCCACTCCCATCTCCTTCCAGGGGGCCAGGGGAAGGGTCCACGCAAAGGAGGGGCCCCGAGGGGCAGCTGCATCCACAGCTACCCTGCACACCCCTCCACATCTCTGCCCTGCCCTGCCCTGCCCCACCTACAGCTCGTTCTCCTTCCCGTCAGCCTGCCTCTGACGGCCTTGACCGCCCCAGGGGACAAGCAGGCCCTGGCCTCGCAGACGATGGCCAAGCGGGGCCCCTGCCCTCCGTGGACGCGGTGGAGCCCTCATCCACCTGCCCCGCTTAGCAGCCAACTGCCTTGCTGGGGAGCCCCGCGGAGCCCCGCGCGGGTGGGCGCTCAGAGGAGGGCCCATGCCCCCTGGCGGCAGGACTCGGCAGCGGCAGGGCGCCTGCCCCGCTCACTGTCTTCTGGCTCACCGCACCCGGCCTGGAAGGCAGTGCCGCGTTCGCCGACTCTCCTTGACGGCTGGAGAAACTGAGGGCTACCGGTGGCAGGAGCCTTGGATAGGAATGGAGCACTGCCAGCCTCGAGGCGACTTCCCCAGTTTGCGGGACTCACGGAGAAATGAGCACCCCACACAGCCTGCCCCCCACTTCCTGCCCCACCAACATACACCACACACAGCATGCACCCTCCCCACGCAGTGTGGTCCTCCCCTACAAGACCGCTATACACAGACACACCTGCTCCCCTTCCATGATGCCCCCTAGTCCTATGGGACTCTCCCCCAGCACCTCACCCCCTCAGCTGTTCCAGGCTAGCACTTCCCCACTGTCACCCCCACTGTGGGCTCAAAGGGACGGGGCCTGGACGGCCAGGTGTTTCCCATGCTCAGTACAGCACAGGACCCTGAGGGCAGTCCTCACCCCCGCATGGCGGGAAACCGAAAAGGCCTCTTATTTATTATACTTTAATTCAGATTACAAATAATTGATAAAAGTAAAAATAAAAGGATAATAAAAGCCTTTATTATAAGTTTTAATAAGAATTTAAACAGAGAAAGCCTCTTTGTATTTGTATCAAGGACATTTTGAAGCACAGACATCATAAAAGATGAAGGAATGCTGTCCTGGGTCCTTGTAGGCACACGAGATGGCCCAGGTGCAGGTCACAGAATACTGTGGTCATGTCCACCTGCTGAAGGACTCACTGGGTGGGAAACACACTGTTCACTCACTGAACCTCGAGTCTGGGATGCTTTGTCTGGAACTTCATCATCTGAGGACAGTTGTTCTCCTGCCATCAATGGGGCAACGAGCTATTCTGTCTCTTTTGTCTTCTGATTTGTCGTCTGTCTGGCTTCTCCTCTTTGCCTTCATGGATGGCAGATGGAAGATTCGAACCCTCAGCTGTGCGGGGTGAGCGTGCACAGCAGCCCGTGGAGCCCGTGTGCAGGCGCCAGCTACACGGTCCTGACAGAGGACAGTGCACAGAGCAGCCCCACACATCGGTGTCACTGTCACCCTTCCAGGTGATGCCCTCATTCTTTGCTTTCTTACTATCTTAGTCATTGTGGGCAGAGCTGGGAAGAGTTGATAAGTAATGATGAAATGATTTCTAGGATGAGGAAGTAGCGAAATATCTCAAGACATAGGAAAGTAAGACCACTGACATGGCCTCACGGGGCCAGTGGGGCCACAGGGTGGGGGGTAACTGCAAGCAAGGATGCATTCATCCTGTTGAAGCACAAAAGTGTCTGTGGGTTCTGTCTGTACTTTGGAAGACATCTGAGAACCAAAGGCATGAAATGCCAACCCTTTGGGACTGTGCAAATGGTGGCTGAGGGTGGGCAAGGGTCAGTGTAGATGGTGACCAAGGGTGTCCGAGGGTGACCGGGGGTCTGAGGGTGACCGAGGGTCTGAGGGTGTCTGAGTGTGTCCGAGGGTGTCCGAGGGTGACCGGGGGTCTGAGGGTGTCCGAGGGTGACCGAGGGTGTCCGAGTGTGTCCAAGGGTGTCTGAGTGTGTCCGAGGGTGACCAAGGGTGACCGGGGGTCTGAGGGTGTCCGAGGGTGTCCGAGGGTCTGAGGGTGTCCGAGGGTGTCCGAGGGTCTGAGGGTGTCTGAGCGTGTCTGAGGGTCTGAGGGTGACCGAGGGTGACCGGGGGTCTGACAGTGTTCGAGGGTCTGAGTGTGTCCAAGGGTGACCGAGGGTGACCGAGGGTGACCGGGGGTCTGACGGTGTTCGAGGGTGACCGAGGGTGACCTGGGGTGACCAGGGGTCCGAGGGTGGCCGAGGGTGACCGGGGGTCTGACGGTGTTCGAGGGTGACCGGGGGTGTCTGAGTGTGTCCAAGGGTGTCTGAGCGTGTCTGAGGGTCTGACGGTGTCCGAGGGTGACCGGGGGTGACCGAGGGTGTCCGAGGGTGGCAGAGGGTGACCAAGGGTGACCGGGGGTGACCGGGGGTGCCCGGGGGTGACCGGGGGTGGCCGAGGGTGACCGGGGGTGGCCGGGGGTGTCTGAGGGTCTGACGGTGTTCGAGGGTGACCGGGGGTGTCCGAGGGAGACCGGGGGTGACCGGGGGTGGCCGGG